>NW_026267327.1:469344-489371 GCF_000697945.3 Frankliniella occidentalis | reverse complement strand
TGTGTGTGTGTGTGTGTGTGTGTGTGTGCATGTGTCTATGTGACGGCGGACTCCAGAGACCTCAACGCGGGCGTGGCACGGCGCGGCGCTTCTCGGCGCCATGACGCAGCCCACTGTAATCAGTGACCCAATGCGTGGGGCAAAAAGGGCAAAGTCTTGTCCTTGTCTCTCTCCCTCTCTGACGGATGGATGGCCTACCGAATACTATGTCTCTGTCAGCGGCGCGGCCGGGCGCGGCGGGAGAAGAGTTGGAGCGATTGCGGCTGGAGCACTAGGGGTTAATACTAGCAAAATAAAACCACGTGTGCAAAAATAACTACTCTAAAAAAAAAGAAGAAGGGCAAAGAGATGTTAGTGCCTTTGCAAATGTATTGAAAAACTGTCACTCGAAAAGCGGTACTAAAACTGCCCAGTAGTACAAAATTTTAATACGTTTGGAGAATTTTGTGCCTTGCCGAAGGCGTTCTTTTGGGGGAGTTCTTTTGGGGTGACAATAAATCAGTAACAATTGGTACGGATATATTTCTAATTAAATGATATTGTGATCGCACACACGCAAAACAAACATAGCCTGAAATGAAAAGAAGCAGATGAAAGAAGAAGCAGATGAAGAAGAAGAAGGAGAAGAAGAAGACTACGTGGGGCACGGGAGCGCGAAACCACAGCAGCGCAGCGCGGACCGCAGCGGGAGTAAAAAACCGCAGGCAAAGTGAACAAGCTGCCATAACCGCACACATGGTCTAGGCGTCCGAGCGGCCGTACCGCAGCCTGGCCGCCTGCCTGCTTGCCCGTCAGCGACACACAAGACTAATGTGTATAATTTGCGATTTATTGGCAGCGGATGACAGCGATGTGCGAACCGATTCATGGCTCTGTGTAATGCGAGGGACGTCTGCTGTTGTCGACTGCCTGGGGGGCGAGAGGGGGCGGGCACTTACTACTGGTCGCTTCAGATGAACAACGCAGCTACTTTCACTTTTTTTGTCACGCGTTTTGGCAAAACGATACGCACGGTAATAAGCAGCTTCCATTATCGTGGGAGCGACAAAGAAGACGACGCTTCATATAAAAAGAAACACCGCCGCGTCACGAAATAAGAGGCAATGATGCTTTACGCCCTCCACTCCGTCATATCCAAGAGGACCTTGCCCAACGCAGACACACTGCGCGGAGGTCACAGGTTCAAACGCACCTGCCACTTTCCTTCTTTTTTCTAAATCCCTTACCTAACTGTCGGGATAGCCAAAGATTATGATTTTCCCTCGCGAGCTGAGGAGCGAGGAGATGAAACTTTTCAAGACATAAATAAAAAAACAGAACATAAAAATTTCATGAAACATTTCTTCACATCGAAAACCTTGGGTTGCCATGCGAAAAGCACACTGTAAATAAGGGATAATGTTGTTCCTAAAAAGGGAACATTCCCTTTTTAGGAACAAAATTGTCCCTTTACATTTAGCACGCAACGCAGTGGTTAATATCGTCCAACTGGCCTAGGTATGCATCAACATTACGCCGCACACTTTTGTATGCTTTTCGGGACATAATTGCACACTAAAAAAGTGATTAGTCAATTTGACCACTTTGAAGCGTTCAATTAAACTGCAGGGTTGGTCACGGATCTTTCGACACTTCAAAGTGTTCGAATGGAAAGTTAAACACTTTATAGTATTCAAGTTCAGTCCAACAACAAATACTATTTACTATAGAATAAACGAGTAAACACTATCTTGTGCATGCCAATTGCACAATTTTATTTTCAGTGTGGTACTCTGCTTACTTAGCGGAATCTGTGCGCTCTCCTGCTTACACTGCTAATGATGATGCATTCATTTGAGACACAGTCGTCGTCGTCGCCCGGCCGATGGACCACCGCTGCTGCCGCCGTATTACCGCTAGGAAGGTGAGCCGTGCCAAGGGGAATGAGTGCGAGCAAAGCAGGCACGGAGCCAAACGTACGTAAAGCCCATCTTCAGCCAGCCCGCTCACACACGAACACGCACCGTTCATAGAGCAAGGCCGTGTGTGGTGGATGAAGTAGTGGATTCACCTCGTATATGCGAATCATGTCCGCGTTGCATCAAGGAGACCGCCGCCGCACCGCCTCGGCAGAGCCTGACTGCTGACCTATGCTTGCGGAGGGGCCGAATGAATCGGTTGCTAAGCAACCCGGCGGCAACTCGCACCTTGTGCCATCTCACAGTGCCATCTGCGGGGCATTCTTTTTCCCCTCTCTCTCTCTGTTCGTGCTTGCTGGTCCCTGGTCCCACGATAGGTTGCTAAAGGCAACCGCATGGTGGTGGTGTCACAGCAACGACGATGTGACCCGGTCGCGCCAATCAGAATGAAAGTCTCCCCCCCCCCTTTTCACTCTACCTCTATCTTCCTCTCCTCGCCACACACCGCCGACATGCCCCGTCACAAGCAGAAATAATAATAAAAAGGGCAAAAAATTGTCTGTTGCTGCTCCTTGAACACACGATAGGTCTGCCTACAGGGGGACCGCGGCGGGTCATGCGCTCGCTGAGTTCATTAGGGGAGTGCACCCATAACGGCCGCTATTTCTTACTCACGGTACCGTTACACAGGACGTCGCGTTAACCGCATTTAAAAGCGTTGCCGCTCAGCTGCGACTCCGAGTGCGTCAAGGGAGTGTGTTATAAGCGAAACGTCGCGCGGGTTATGGAGATTGGCAATGGGAGCGCGCCAGGCGAGGCAGGAAAAAAACTGGAGTTAATCTAATTGATTTAACTGTAAACCACGTAACACACGTCGTGGTCGGCAGGGGCCGAGGAGACCCACGGCAGCGCCGCCACCGTTTTTGCACTCCTTTTACGCAAAACTATTAACGGGATGGCGCGTTGACGAAGCGGCGGCGCGAATGAATTTCCTTTTTCCAAAACGACCTTCACGGACGCTTCCCCACTTTTAACCTTTTGCTTCACCCCTTCCCCTTCCTCTACTCGTTTCCCCAATGACTACGCAGCAACACTGTAGCGGTTGGAATTAGCGTGTTGGTGCGTTCCGCGCATTTGACGCGAATCACTTAGTGGCTGCCGCGCGCTATCTCACCAGCCACGCACTTGTGCGACTGACAAACACTTGTCCGTGGGACACAATCTCGCTCACTTACTATATGTGCGCTAAAGAAAATTGCATTTCAGGGAAGATGTCAATCCCTTCAGCACAATTTTACATTTTGCTCCGGGGAAGAAGAGGATAAAGTCAAAACTTGGCGGTGTTGTCTTTGCGATTCGGTCGGAATTTTCGCATCAGGAGCTGCTGCTGCTGCTGCTGCGTTGCTGCTCCCCGGTGGCTTACTGCCCCACTGGCACAAAGAGGTGGACCGACTCGAGCGGCCTACCGCAAGTGGGATCATTCCCATGGAAATGCGGTGCGCGGCGGGGCCAGGCGGGGCCCGGCCGGGCGGGGCGGACGCCGGAACAATCCCTGCTTCCCGCACAATTAGCATATTTTCAGCGATGGATGATGAAGCGGGCGTCCATTAGTCAGTGTCACCGCCGCCGACGCTATCTGGCTGTTTGTTGCTTAGGAAAGCGATTTGGGCAACGCGTCCGGCCGGCTCGGCCAAAAGCGCAGATGGTGGGCGATATCAGCGAGCCGTCAGAGAAGTGCCACTCCACCCGAAACCAATGATGGCGTGGCACTAAAGGGAAGTCGTAAAAGTAAAAGAAAGAACAAGAGATTTTAAAAATAAAAAACTTAAAAGTAGATACATGTATTGTAACATTTGCGACAATTGAGCGACAGGGGTGGAAATAGACGCCACAGCATTGATGATGCCGACACCTGCAGTAATAAAACGGCCATGGGCATGGGATAATACGAGAGTGAGGAAGGCAGAGGGGTGCGCTTTTTATCACCCTGGGCGAGGTGGCGCCAGCGACCGCCAGTCTCACCACCCCCCACCCACACGCGCCACGGCCTTCGGTGGCCCGACTTCCATCGTCCCGTGGAACAAGCAGAACCTCTTTAGACGACACGCCCATCTGTCCTCCGACGATGGATGCGGGTGAACGAGACGGGCCGGGGGTGAGGAGGGGGAGCTCGGAGGAAGGACTGGGTACAGTGCGGGAGGACGTGTTAAGAGAGGAAGAGAGGAAGAGAGAAAGAGAGAGAAAGAAAGGGAGAGGGAGAGAGATGCGCTGCTCGCATTCCCACGCAGGCTTACACCCCATGCATTAGGCAGGCCTTTCTCATAACGGTGCAATTAAAAGCATCAGATCACAACGAAGACTGCGCCGGGATCGCTGCAGGGGCCGCTGCAGGCGCCGCCCGCAGAGGAGGGTCACGGGGCCACCACACTGCGAGACACAGGCGCGAGCGATCTCCGAAGTTCGCGAATAAACCGCATCGTGACATTCCCTTCTTTTTTATTATTATTACTTTTCGTCATTGCAGGACTGCATTTATGTATTTTTTCCAAACCGCAGCGATGGCAATGCCCGAATACAGCAGCAGCAACAACACAAGTCAATACGGTGACGAGGCTGTTGCGCCACACTGGCGCCTTACCGCACAACAAGTCGCCACCGCACCGCCTTCAAAAAGGTTATACTGATATCCAGGAAAAAGCGGCGGCAGCAGCAGCAGGAGGCAGCTGAATCGCATGGAAATGAAGCCGTTACATTATTCGCGTCGTCTTGTAATATTCCAGCGAGACACTCTGTACAATGAGGAACTCCTGCGCGCCGATCTGCGCCGGGCCCTCTCGGCTCGACAGGCGGGGGGCGTGGCCGCCCAGTAATTGAGGAACAGCAGACGACTGTGAGGCAGATTGTGAAGCAAGTAGTAATGAACCCATACAGCACGCGGCTGCTCTTTCGTCTTTTTCTCCCCTCCTGGCGATATGATGAGGGGTGCGGGGATGGGGTTCAGGGGGTATAAAGGTCAACGTTCCGCGCACACGTTCCTAACATGTTCAGTGGGGTGTTGTATGTAGTTTTTGACGAGGGGTATATTACGCAAGAAGACGACCTAAGCCACGCGTTAGGTATGAAAGGGTTCAAATAAATACGGGAGGGTGAAGAAGTCACCCAACAAAGCAGGTACTTCAAAATCAAGTGCATTTTCGTGAAGCGAGTGCTAGAACCCAGTGCATTCGAGTGCATGCACTTGCAATTGATTGCAAGCTTCTGCTTTTCGGGGGGGGGGGGTAAGGAATATGGAGAAATGAAGTCGTAGCTGGCGAGGATGTGAAAAAGTCAGCTGACCCTTCACCCCGTGCTCCTGCCGCGGTGCAGAGCGGTGGCACGGCGGGGAGGGGAGGGGAGGTGAACCGAAGCGGATAAAATGATAATCGCGTAATTGGCGAGGAAAAAGTAGCGGCGCACTAAATGAGGCGCCAATCACGCCAAAGCGAGAGTGCCGGACGCGTCGTCGCGGCGTCGCGCTGCAGTGCAAGGGAAGACGGAGGGGCCCGTGAGTGCGAGTGAGAGAGGCGTGCCTCAGCCATCTCTCTCTGGCGCACTCAGTTCTGTCTCGCGCTCGTATGCTGTGCGTTGCTCCAGCGGGACCACCGAGCGTCGCTCCTGAGCGACAAAAATGCTCGCTTTGCGGATGGAGCCGGAGAAAACTTGTCCTCTCCCGCTGACCCAGCGCGGCGACACACCACAGGACAGTGCAATACAACCTGTGAGAGAGAGAGAGAGAGAGAGAGAGAGAGAGAGAGAGAGAGAGAGAGAGAGAGAGAGACGGCGACAAATGTGATCGGAGGGTTAAAACCGAGGGCTGCCCTGATCTTACGTAAGAAGGAGGCTATGGGCCTAGGAAAGGGGGAGGCAGGAGGCTTCGGATATGACGCGAGCGAAACGCCCATCTCTGTTGATTCGTGACGTGATTCTACTGGAAAGTTGCACCTCTGCCTGACCGCGCAGCACTCCTGGAACACGTTTCTCTCCCGACACCCCTCTTGTGGTTTTCGTTTTTATTACTTTTTTTTTCCCTTGGCGGTTTCCCAAAAACTAAGGAGAGCTAAAAAGATACATTTATTATAATGGGACCAGTAAGTTTCATCTGAAACATAAGCGACAAACTATGTTGCTGCTTTTGTCCAACACAGCTCATCGCGCACGCGAAGACACGCACACATATTACACACACACACACACACACAACTGACGCACAAACATACTTCACAGAAAGAGCAGTCGCTTCCAGTGGCGGCGCGTCCTCCAGGGGCCAGGAGCGCCGTACGACACAAAAGGTCCGCACCAGCCGATCTGATAAGGCTTTCCAGTTTCGTTCCAGTTCCAGGCCGGGCGCGACCCTGCAGGGGACCCTGGGGCTGCCCTGCCTCGCCCTGCACTACTTGGTGATGCGCGTCGATCGCCGCTCTTCCAATGACATCACCGATGGGACGCGCGCCACGACGGAACGTCCTTGGCACTACCAAAACTTTTGGCATTTTTTTTTTGTACCCAACATAATAAAAACAGTATGAAACCATTCCAATTTTTTACTACCTCATTTCTTAGCTGGTTTTCCGCGTTTCTTGGGTACCCGAAATGTACATCATAAAGCCTTACGACCAATTTGACGCCTGGCATTTGACTCTTTCGTTAAAATCGGACAGGACACTGCTCAGCCCCCCTCCCCCGCACCTCGCTCTCCAACAAACATGCCGTCGTCGCCCCCGAGCCGCTAGCAGACTGGCTGGTTAAGTCGCTCCACCTGCCGCCCCGGTGTACTCATTGCAGTGCAACCTATCGCAACTAACATCAATGCGAAACAGTCCGCGCGTATTCAAATGATTGAAAACGTCTCGACATGTCGCCAGCAGACCAGGCCAGCAGCATATGGTGTTCGCCCGAGTCTGTGATACTTTTACAGCAGCGCGTATTGACTGCAAGCTAGACTGGGCTGGGTGAAACGTCACAGGTATCATAGCGAAATATGCAAACCTAAAAGCTCTTTCACAGTTTTATAGTCTTCATTTTAAAAAAGGAATCACATTAGTAGCAATTCCTTTTAATTTGTTTGGTGCAAAATTTTAGCACCGTATATTTGCGCTCACCTGTGTCATTTTCATTAATCTGGGAAAGACAAACTCTACTCCAAATATTCTCAATCCCTCTGGCCACTCCGGGCCACATCTACTGAATACATGCATACTACTCGCGCACTTGTGTTCGCGAGCAAGGCACTCTACTACAAACAACTTTAACACGCGTTTCCCGCAATGTGGCGACAAACTTGTTTCCCAAGGCACCGCCAGCCCGCGGGGCCAGCCCGGGACCATCAGGCCCAACAGGCACGGGCAGTTAGTTCGCGGGGCAGTTTTCATCTCGCTTGCCTCATGGACCGCATGGCAGAGCGAGGAGAGCTAGCCTGTCTCAATCCACACCTCGCTGCCAGATTCAATTCTAAAAGTTCTAATTAGTTCATTAGTTCTGAAACATATCAGCCCCCCCCCCCCTTCCCCTCAGTTTTTACAGAGACTGCGCTGTCCCAACGATCGTTGGTCTGAAGAGTTCGTGCCCACGAGATCCTAATGCAAACATAACTGCCAGAACTTTAGAAGCTGATGAATGCGTAATGTATGAAACTGAAGTAAATTGCAGTGACACGCGTGTTTTTGCGGTTATTACTCAAAAAAACAGGTAGGCCTAGCACCATTTTCCGTGCCTTTTCGTTTCAACTTAACCGTGTCAACAATTGCAAATCTACTTCTACTTGAATAAAATAACATGAAAAGTACAAAACTAGTTTTGACAATTTTGTGTCTTAGCTTGCTTTGCATACATAGCAAGAAAAACGTACTCGAGCGCCCTGCTTGGGTAAGACTTGAGCAAGCTACCACGGTGCTTGGCGGGCAGCAGGTCCAGGACAGACTCCGTATCCGTCTAGCTTTCGACACGGCCGCGCATGGACGCAGCAGATCTCTCTGGCCTGGGCCGCCCATCCCCGTGCCAAACCGCACAATATTTGGTGCGGTGCGCAGTGCGCGGTGCGCTCAGCCAGGGCGACGAAATGGAGAGGAGCCACAAGATGAAGCTGCACACTTTCACCATCCCGTCCTTGGCTCGCATTGAACATCATCCGCTGCCAATAAGAAGCAGAGTAATACGTCCCACTCCAGTCTAAGAAGTTAGAGACTTCCTGGTCAAAAACCACAAAAAGGAAATATTCTGAATTCCGATGTTTGCCGCTGTATCGTATTCTGAATTGCACAAAAGGTGCAAAATTATAAGGTTTATATCAGTCCTTCGGGAGTAAGGAGTAAGGGAGTAAGTCCATCATTTGGTTTCACAGTGAAAAAAAAAAAAATGATTCAATTAATCAATAAAATGGGGGTCAAGGAGAGCAAAAGAAGAGCCGGCTTTGCAGAGCTCTAGCGACTTACTGCACCAGCCTTTGCTAACGATTTAATTTCGAAAACACCTCGCGAAAACGTTTGTCATCGCCTTGCAGTGAGCAGAAGTCGCCGCGGGCCGCGTCGGCTCGAGCGACGGACCGCCACAGGTGGTCTGTGAGCAGAGATGACGCCTTTTCCTTTTCCCTGGCAAATTCGGGTCAGGACTGCCATGGCACCGCCTTCCTCCCCGGGTCTACTTGGCTACTTCTGCTGACGACCCTATTACTCATCCGCACGGCCCCCGCAGAAGTGGGCCGGCCGGAGGCTGAAAGCGAGGGGGGGATCACTTCGAAAAATCATTGTACAACCCCCCAAAAAAGTCACAAAAAAGTCACAAAAAGTCACAAAAAAGTCACAAAAAAGTCAAAAAAAGTCAAAAAAAAGTCACTTTCCGTAAAATCATTGTACACATTTCGCATGACTGATCACCCCCTCGGCTGAAAGCAGGGGAGGCTGGAGGCTGGTGGAGGCTGGTTGGTGGAGGCTGGTTGGTGGAGGCTGGTTGGTGGAGGCTGATTGGTGGAGGCTGGTTGGTGGAGGCTGGTTGGTAGAGGCTAGTTGGTGGAGGCTAGTTGGTGGAAGCTGGTGGAGGCTGGTGGAGCAGGTTGCGGGAGGCCGCCTGGAGGCCGTCGGAAAGCTGCCGGAGGCTGCTACGGAGGCTGCTCAGTGTCGCATTGGTCCAGGTAGGACCAGCGTCGCAACCATTATAATCAGGAACAAGGGCCCGGCCCGCTCTGGTAGAGAGTGCTTTGCCCTCGAGTAGAGACAGTCGTGGAAACTGTGTCTAAAAATGGAGACCGACAGGTGGAAGTAGCAAGCGATACAGGTAGGGAGGAGAAGATAAGCTGATTGGCTATGGAGCGGCCACCGCCGGGCTGGATCAGTCTGATGGCGGTGCCACATCTGCAGAGAGGGGTTGGGGGTCGGGGGAGGGAGGGAAAGATGGGCATCCGAAAGAGTGCGCGGCTGAAATGCCATGGCGCATTGGCGCTGCGCACGATGGGCGGCCAGGCCACAGGCACAGGACGCGGCTAGATAAGGTGAAGTTCATGGAAGCAACAGCGTCCACGCCACGCCGGGCCGGGCCGCGCCAAATGTCATCGCTACGGTGCAAAGCATGCATGCGCCGTGCGTCTCTCTCTCTCTCTCTCTCTCTCTCTCTCTCTCTCTCTCTCTCTCTCTCACTCCCGTGCACTTGCAGGCCATCTCGTGCTTTACAAGTTAGCGGCATTTTGACCTGGCGCCACCGCGCGGGCCACCACATTGCAACAGCAGAAGCGGTACATGAGAGGAGAGCGGAGGGGGTGATAAGGCGAAAACAAACAGGAACAAAATTACGACGAATCACTGTGAAACCCACGGCCACATCCTGGCTGTACTACTGCGGCGGCCTCTGGATGTTGGGCAGGCCATTGCACGGGTGTGTTGCAGGCCTGCATACCTAAGAGATCGTCCAGTCCAAAAAGTACGTCCGGTTTTTACCCAGATCCATAAGACAAATCTCGGGAGCTAGGCGCCTGCAATTATCAGGGTAGGCTACCCTGCAGTGCACTGCCGGCAAGATGTTGCCTACCCAACAGGCGCTATGGATGCTTAGAGGCAAACAAAGTTTGGCAAGTACAAGTGACGGCTGTACTTTCTGGATGCAAAGTAAAAGATGTTGCGCGGTAAAAAAAACAATCGACCTGAACGCAAAAAAGACACAAGTAAGATCGCGTTGCCCCCCGCTAAAATGCAACAGACATGTCGTCCCTTTCGAAAATTAAAACAACAAAATATCAGCACTGTTACTGTTAGGCTTGCCTTATTCTTCCTGAACCAGTAAGTGAACATTTGAAGCACCACCCCTTTCACCAGCAGCGCACACATCCCTTTCCCTTTCTCCTCGCGCGGTGCAGTGCGTTGCACCTCTCTGAAATTGCATGCGTGCGCCCGCCCGTCTGAGTGTGTGTGTGTGCGTGTGTGTCTATCTATGTGTATTTGAGCGGGTGAGTGTGTGTGGGCACGTCCGCAACGTGTGAGCGTGCGAGCCGCAGCAGTCCAAAAGGATCTCAAACACGGGCATTACTGGACAACGAGTGGCATCCAACCTGCAAATAGCAGGGAGTATGACTACCGCAGTGCGTTCTGTGAGCAGTGCGCGTCTGGAGAGCGCGGACGTGTGAGGGGCAGAGAGAGAGAGAGAGAGAGAGGGGGGGGGGGTACGGTTTGCAATGCTTATTTCTAGGTTAGGATAGAGAGCATATTTTTTCCTCGGGTGAATAATGAGCAGAGGTAAGCTACAAGCCTAGAGCCACATCCCATCGCCCTCCCCCCCATAAATGCCGATGTCCTGAACCATTGAAGACTATAGATAGCACATAGTACAAATGAAACCATCTGCATAAAGCCCTTCAGGTTGTTTTTTTTTTCTTTCGACTTTTTGGTGTAATTAAACGACCGGCAGCGATATGCTGGGCTATGGGCAGGCACGCAGCCCTTGTGGCAATTTTAGATTAGACTCGCTCACCTTTTTGCCGTTCGTCCTTCGGCGGCGGCAGCAGCAGCCCGATGTAATCCTGGGGCGGGTTCCTCGCACTGCTGTGTGGGAAAAGAGAAAAAAAACGTTATGAAGGAATATGCGTCTTTCCGATCAGAGATTGCTTTTATTGTTTGCGATAATCATCGTCAGTCGGATCGCACACTGCTGCAGCGCGCTCAAAATAAGTTGATTTTTTTTAAAGTTATCTAACGCCCCAGAAGGGAGGATAGCTGTTGATTATATCAGAACACATAGTCTGCGAGCTCAAAAATTGCCAGTGCAAACAACAGGTGGCTGTCTGCGGGCCGTCAAGTTTTACGGGGGCAATAATGATCTATGTAAAATGAAAAAAAAAAAAAAAGATAAGTAGGAAATATGAATTGTACATTTGGTGCTTCTTATTTGATTTCAATAATAATGGTTTCCTTTGTTCTGTACCCAACTGCATTTTCCAGACGAAGCCGTTCAAATGACAGACGTTTCCCTCCGTTTTCTGAAACGTTTATCAACAGGGCACATTCCGACTGCTACCGCGCCGCATCACATCGAAAAGGCGAAGGCGTCTCGTCGCTCCGCACACAAATCAAAAACCTGCTGAACCTGATAGTGAAAGTGAAGGGAAGGATACGGCGGCGGGGAGAGGTGAGGGGGGGGGGGGGGGACCCGCGGGCAACCGTCATAAACGTGTCTTCCTTTCTCTGCGCGAGTAGGCAACCGGCAGCGACGCAGGGCGTTTCCGCTCAGACAGGGCTAGAACCGAACGCGGAAATACAGGACCCGCCCGGTCCCACCCCGCCCCATCCAAGCAAGGGGCTGCTCGAGCGAGTGAGCCGCCTTCTCAACACCGCCGCGTCTCAGACGAGGCGGAAGATCTGTTTCAAAAAAAGACGCGAAAACGACGACAAAAGACGGTCGACTTCCGCTCAAAGGCTCCACCGCCGCGCCCCGCCGTGCGCGGGTTGCGGACAGCGGCGCGGGGGCGCCGCGTCGGGCGGCGAGGTCCTAAACGCTCGCCGCGCGGATGACACAAGCAGGCCGTCTTCGGAAGGCCTACCCGTGAAGGGGGGCCGGGGGGGGAGACAGGTTGGGGCCAAGAGGAAATGACACAACGCATTATATTGCGTTTCAAGTCATGACACGGTAATAGTAGAAGGCGCCGCAAAGGGTCATTGTGCGCGAGCAAGAAGAGAGATGCATCCATCGGAAATGGAGGGGAGGGGGAGGAGGTGATATTTTTAGTGTTGCAAATCGAGCAAACAGCAGGCCAAAACGAACTGGCAACCCAAAGGAAAATCTACCAAAGACATCAGTTTTGAAATTGCGGACCAACTGCGGATAAATTCGTGTGTAGGCTCAACGACTCAACACTCTTTAAAACTAGTCGTATTAGTTTACAGGAAAATCTTATGACCTGCGTCGTCGCAATATTAAAATTTGAAATTGTAAATTTACAAGCACTTCGTATAGACTTGAATTTATTGACGAGCAAAAGTAGGCGGTTAAATATTTACAACGTGTTTTGTAGATAAAAATGACTAAAACTTCCAATGGTATTTTTCAGTGTGGCAAAGCCGCCAAATCCTTCGCAGTCTTTTATCAGTGAAAGACTAGGAGTGCCAAAGAAGCCCGCAGAGAGTGTGTCCGCGCAGGTGAGTCCGATAGCAGCGGCGCCACGGCGGCTGGGCCGCGAGGACGGTGGGCGGATTGCCTCCTGCTTTGGAGCGGTGGGGAAAGTTAGGAGTCACCGAGCGTCCGATTAGCACTCGCACGTGTGCGTCCGTGTGAGTGTGTGTGACGGGCCCGCGGCGCCAGCAGGCGCGTGACGGCGCGTGACGGGGTGACGCAAGCGGTCAGTCGCCGGCCACGCGCCGCCACGCCTCCGATAAGAGCGGGACTGGACCGCAGCAGCCACCGCGGCGTAAGAGATAAGGGGCGCACGAGCACCGGGGCCGCAAATATATATACAAAAGTGAAAAACATTAGCAGCGGGCGAGCTTGGAACGAAAGAAAAAATAATATGTATGAGTAAAACACTTAGTATGATAAAACTTTCCTACGTGTGATGTGTGCGTTTCCGTTTTTTATGCGTGGACGAGAAAGTGTCCAGCCGTGAGAGGACCGCGCGTGCGTCGCTTGGCCAGCTTCTGCGCTCGCCACGAGCTTGGGCCGTTGCGCGCTACACGCAACTAAACGACGGGGGGAAATAGAAACAAGTACCAAATAATAACAAAAGCGTAGTAAAGGGATGCGGGAGAAGCCCTGTATCGAAGCGATGAGGTCAACCGTCAACCTGCTTTATATTCCTTTCTGACATGCCGTCATCCTCGTCTCCGCACACCTCTGCTCCACTCTGCCTCTCTTTCTAAACCGCATTAGCGTCTTCCTTTCCTCCTTCACTTTCAGTTCACGGGCGACGGGCGAAGGTCACGCCGACCCGCTCTGTAATTGGGAGAAGCAGCCACCCCCTCCCCTCCGCCTCCTCCGGGTCCAGACTCCCCGCGCGTCGCGCACAGCCTCCCTCTCACTTCGCCTTGCCGCAATGTATTCCTCATCCTTCAAATCTGATCGGAATGTGTTTTTCATTACGAGAACAAGGGCCCAAGACACGCTGCAGCGGCGCGGTGTTCCTGTGGGACCCCCGGCCGGACCCGCTGCAGCGCTTTGTTACATGACAGGTTAATGGCACCCGACACCTACCTTCTCTCGGAAGTCAGCAGGTGAACGCGTGACCTTGGGGGGAGCCAACGGAGCCAGTGGGAACAGGTGAAAATCGAGGATTGATGTGCCCCACCACCGTCGTCGTCGCCCACCACATAATGACTCCACGTCACCATATTCGTTTTTTTCGCTTGTCTCATTTTTGTTTTAATATCCCTTTTAGTTTTTGGGGCCGTCGCGCAATCACCATGTAATGCAATTCCGTAAATAAGCATAATAAAGAAAATGTGTGCGGTCGAAGCGGTGTCAGGTGCGTGGCGCAGCTGGGTGGGGCGTGGCGTGGCGCTGCGGGGAGCCCTTCACTCACTGCCCAAATCCCTTTCCCTGCTATTATAACATGGCTAGTCCAGTCTGGTCCGCCCGGCGTAAACACACATCACCATTATAGACACGTGTCAGTCTATTTTTTTTCCACCTCCTTCGTGAGTCATTCATGCTCCATTTTTTTTTGTCCAAGTCGTGAAGTAAATAGTCCCGTCTTTTTTCCGACGACGAATCATACACTTCATTGATTACTCCTTGATAGCCCGACGTAAAAAGATTTGTTTGCTTTTGGTATGCTTTCTGTATGCTTTCTGTATGCTATCGGTTCGCGGAGGGTCGCGCTCGGTGCGCCGATTGGTCGCCGAGGTTCGTCAGGCTCCTGAGCGACGTATCCCCAAGGATCACCGGAGGTTCGCGCCGGAGCGACTTATGCCCGCCATCGGGTAGCTCTATGCGCTGACAGAGCGTACTGAGTATGCATTCAGGTCGCTCCGAGACGAACATGAGCGACGCCAGTACGTTTTTGATTCGCCTGGACACCCCGCCGTCGTCGGGTATTTTCCTTCCCAGGAAACCCCGGCTGGGCGCTGGCGCTAATCCCTAGACCGGCGCACTTGCCAGCAGAAGAGGGGACAGATGGGGCGGCCCCGGGACGCTCGAAGTACCTGAGGGCTCGCTAGCAGTGCACACTTTGCAGCTGGAGCTGGACACCACACCACGATCACATCAGTCTGAGAGTGGGAGCCGCAGAGGGAGGACGTGTGTGTGCATGTAGTCTGAGCAGCAAGCGTACTGCGGCTGTGCAATTTATTTACAAACATTTTTAGTGCTCGACTTGTCCGCAGTTGCAGATATTTAACTCTGGATTGTCGACTTAGAGGACCTGCTTGCAGGGCAGTCGATGTTGTTTACGTTTTGATAACTAGTGTTCAATATTTGCACACTACTAAGTGGGTAGCTCAGTTAAACACCATGTAATGTGCAAAATCATCAGTTACACCGTTTTACCAGTGTTATGAATTCCATGTGCGTGCTGCAATTATGCAGTTTTTAATACGCCAGTGTGAATAATTTATCAAATTTGCAATGATCTCGCGAGGGATTTAAAATTTTATGTAATAAAAAACCCTTACCGTAATTTACTGAAAGATTGGTAAATTACAGTAGTTTCTCTCACCCCCGGCTAACTGCCTAGCAAAGACGCACACCCTGACGCACCGCCAGCCCCACCACCGCGGCTGCACACCCAGCTGCACCCCCAGCTGCATATTGCCCCCCCGCCCTAGAATCCTACATCAAATGTGCATCTAAAGCGTACTGAAAACGAACATTTGGCGTACTTCAAGCGAACACCCAGCGCACTGGCAGCGTACCACAGGAAAACGAACTATGTTCGCTCTGTGTTCGTCAAAGCGCGCGAAATGACACATCCGCGCACCTTTTGTGAACTTGGGTGAATCACTCGCGAACTCGCTGAGAGGGTCGCAACTAGTACGTTTTAGGTTTGTCACGACGAACTGAAAGCAATCTAGTTGCGTACAGGAAATTTTGCGTCGGGAGTCCGCACAGTCCTCCCAAGTTACTCAGCAAATCTAACTGCTATGCAGTTTGCTAGTACCAAAATTTTGTGATGCAGTTTTAAGCTGCAAAAAAAAAAATAATTCTGCAGATCTCAAAAGTTTGTCACTACGAATCACAGAGCCCCCCCAGAGTATGATGTGTATGCATTAGACCACGCAGAATATCAGGTTTTAGGTTTTAAAATGCTTTCGCGTTCCGTGGAACAACCTGAGGCAGTGACCGGGTGATGGCTGCTCGTCCACAAAACTGTTTTCTAGAAAACGACCGGCCAGTCTCAGAGCCACCCGGGCGGCGGTGGCGGCGGCAGCGCGGGGGTCCCGGCTATTGGAACACGCCCATGACCAGCACAGGTCCACGACTCGGCGGCGGCATGTCCTGCCCGGGCGGGGGGGGGGGCAGGCAAGAGCGATGTGCCGCGGCCCGTCCAGCATCCGCCCCTCCCCTCCTCTTCCTTCCCTTTCGGAAGCTATGACAGGACAAGGAGAACCTCTCGCCCGAGTTGCACCAGTGCTTGTTGTCAAGGCGATGTGGTGGCCGCACGCTTGCCCCCGCGGCCCGCCCTGGCGATGGCCCACTCGCTGCCCAAATACAGAGGCGGCGCGGTCCGAACAATAATTGTTTGGATTTAGACCGACCGAAAAAAGAAAGATATATTACATCGGTCCGGAAAGCGAAAGGACGGGAAGCGGCCCAACCAGGACCTTGGGCGCGCAGACGAAATAAAAACAAGGTTTGCACACAAAAAAAACATAGCTCGCACATTAAAAGAAATCCTTTTTACTTTTACGACACACAGTAAGCTTTGACGCTCGAATTAAAGTTAGTCTAAAGACAATGTCGTGTCAGTCTGACCCATTTCTAGGCGTCGTCGTTTCCTGCGGCATCAAAAGCAGCGAGAGTGCCGACCCCGGCCAGTCATGGTCTCTTCATTCATGGCGCTCGCGGGGTCGGCCCGCCTCGGGCCCGGCGCAGGGTCAAGGAAGAGACACCTGTCGCGGGCACCTGCAGCTGCGGCCGGCCGGCACAGGTGCAAAAGGGAAATGGCCCACGACATGGCAGTCCCACGGCGAGGTGGCGCTCCGCCCCGCCCTGCCGCCCGCCGCGAGCGCGTCGCGTTCCCACAGCAGTTGTACTGTCGGGAGCATCAGTCGGGAAGGGCTGTGATGTGGCAGCTTTCTGCTCGCGGAGGAAAGTACACAAAGTTCTCGGACGCAAGCCTCGTGCGGAGGGAGAAGGGGGGGGGGGTCACGCTCGGGGCCAGAGCAAGCTGGACGACGCACACGTTTCATTATTTTAAATCCTGTCAGGAGGAATATCACTCGATACTGAAAACAACGAATCCATGAAAGAAACTAAAAGTCTTGATTGAGTCGCGCGGTGGACTTCTCGGGTACGTTTGCACCGTACCCGCCGGCACGCCGTGCCACAAAAAAAAAAAAGAAACACGAACTTAGTTACTTCGGTTGACCACGAGGTTGACCATATCCCGAGGCATTTCTCAACCATCGCACAACGTTTGCCGAACAAAACCAGAGCGCAGTGATTCTGCGAGGTCTGACGACGCGTGTCTGTCTCCCAGGCGCAGCGCGGCGCGGCGGGCTGCGCGCAAAGGGTCGCGGCGCGCTTTGTCCCCCCCCCCCCACTTCCCCCTGTCCGCCCCGCGGGGTGCTGGGGCGCCCACAATACCACACATACAATCGCCCCGAAATTGAAAAGAACCAAACCGCATTCTAAAAATTGCGCAACGCCCCTTGCAATAAAGAAATGTCCCGGCTTGCAAGCGCTGTTATGACAGACAATATCTTTATCAGCGAGCGGGGGCCGCCGCCGCCGCCGCCGCCGATGCACTCGCCTTTATTGTATCAGCTACACTGCGAGAAAGCTTTAATGCCCCTCGTTCAATTACATCGACCACACCCTCCGATCTCACCCGGTAATTATTATTGCACTCGGGTTATCTTCCTCATCGTATACCTCGAGTATATTCACCTTTATGCAACAACAAATGATTCCACTCCTGTTGTGCTGTGTTTTTTTTTTTATTTCTTTTTTCTTTTGTTTTTTTTTCAGGGCAGGGCGGAAAAGGGAGGGGTCACACTCACCGCACACAACAAACCCGATGAGCATTATTTTGATCTCTTGCGAGGCGTGCCAGGCGAGGGTGCGGTCGCGTCCTGCACGTGTACCGCACGCCCCGCCGGCCACCCGTCCGCACACGCATTGTGTGCAAAATCAAACGTCAGAGCGACACTGCCGAAAACAAACAACGTACACGCCATCATAGGGCGAGAATGTCCTCACATTCGTCATCATTAGCATGGCAACTCCACGACAGTGCATCTCACACCAGATAAGCCCCTCAGAGTTTGTATACCATCAGCAGGTGGCTGATTAGCCCGGTCCACATTTTAGGAACTAGACTGTCCAACATATGAAGGATCGCCTACTTGTTCAACCTTGTGGGCACTGGTCAGGGACTAAAGCAAACACTAAAATTGGGCACAGTCGGGTGCGTGCAAATTTCATGCGAGACGGCCTGGATCTTATGAACACGTCATGAGTGTATCTACATCAAAACCGAAAGTTTCTTTAAGAATATTTTAAAAAATGCAACATTTAAAAATTCACAAAGAATTCAACCATGCCAATATCACAACGACTTCCATTTCATTGTGTGATGTTTTTACCATTTCTTTTTAATGTCGTTTAATTGCTCGATGTACTTCCTGCGCTATCGGTCGGCGCTCGCGATGCGCGATTGGATTGGCGTTTCCGTGAACGAAAAATATATATTTGTGTGAGTTGGGCGGCCACTAGGGGGAGACCCCGCCGCCCCCGCGCCGCTTCCCTTTCCCTGGCGGTATTACCGACCCGGAGAGCGACGGAAACTGCTGCCCCGCCCGGGCCGGGCCCGGCCGGCCGGCGCGCCTCCCTCCCGCGGCGTGCAAAGCGGCCCCCGCGAGCGCCGCGGTGTGCCTGGGCCTGGGCCGCGCCGGGCGGGGCGGGGGCCGGGCGCCGGCGAGATCAGACCTCGCGATATTCTCCACCCAAGCTCATGCAGGTGCACTTTCTCTCTCTCTCTCCCTTTCCAAGATGAGGGAGGCACACAGCCACACACACACACGCCGGGATAAACATGTAAGTAGCATGGTGTAGCAGCCGCTCCACACAAGAAGGAATCGTGCAGCTCACATAAGAGAAAGAGAAGAAGGCGGGCGGGAGCCTGGCCCGCTGGGCCGTGATTAAAGGGTCGTGACACGCAACGCGTTCACAGCCTGCATTTCACCAATTATTTTAGACGCGAGCGCTGACTACATGCGGCTTTTGTTGGTCACAGTATACCATTATTGGGTTTGGATTTAATGCCTAGCTGAAACTGATAAAAGAAATTTAATGTCGAGCAGTATATTTGCATGCACTAAAATGCGGTGGCTTTATGGCAACGCGCCAGTAAAGTTGATTTCCTGTTGGCGTCATTCCCAAGTAAACTTGAGTGAAATGCTCGCGCTTTTAAACCCCCCTTTGGCCGACAGCCTCGCTCTGACGGGCGGCAGTGCCAACCCTACCCCACCACCACTGCTCTCCTATAACAGCAAATTGCATTGCAAAACAGGGGGGTTGTCTCTGGCCTGGTCCGCAGAATGTGTGCACTCTGTCAGTAACCGAGCACGATTGCGTCTTAATGTCAATACACACACGCAGATACAATGAGAGGAAAAATACCAGCAGTAAGCGTCGTTGGGCTACGCATTCTGTTCGGTTGCACACACATATTAAACCCGCTGTAAACAAGGGCCCACTGGTGACCACGACAAAGATAAAGTATACTGCGGACCAAACGTGGAGGTGTTGAGCACTGCAGCAATACTTCACATCCAGACGCTGTAATATACCCTTCCCCGGCCAACAGGGACGTTGGACACCCCACTGATACACCCAGTCCAGTCCACCTAGTTGCCCAGCCGTTGGAAGACAACACCCGAGAGTTTCTGAGTCACCCGATAGGTGCCTGCCTCCTGCCAGCCCGGAGCGTGTCGTAACGTCTAGCCATGAGGGCTCGGCCATAGGGATCCGCCATGGGGGATCAGCTATATAGGGATTAGCCACGCGATAAGCCAAATGCGTCCAAACGACGGTTTTGAAAGCGCTCTATGTACTGACCCTGTTGTTGGATGTTTGAGAACAGCAAAGTCTCGGCCATTAACGAAGATACAATTTTATTAGTGGGGGAACGAAACGGCGATAGAAGAATGAGGACTGCGACCCAAATTCGCTCAAAAGCGCCGCCGAACACGCGAGTCATGCGTGAGCAATGAGCCCGCCACTGAGACGATCTGCTTTGAAATTGCGCGCCTTTCTAATCGCCTTTACTTACGCGATAGATCGATGGGGTCTGGCCTGGCCGCGCGCGGCCCAGAGCGAAGCGCGCCCGCTTCAACTTTATAAACCAGCCCTCCACTTTTTTTTCTTCCTCCTTTTTCAAAATGATTATCATTACTCCGATAGCCGCGAGGAGTACGGAGCGCCGCCGATCGCTTCCGCGCGGAATGATTATGCTAGCGGGGC
>NW_026267327.1:462475-469254 GCF_000697945.3 Frankliniella occidentalis | reverse complement strand
GGCGGGGTAGGGCGTGGTGGGGCCTCGTTGTGCTTCCATCGTGCACCACTTGCACCGCGGTAACGCTTTAGAAAAACAGACAAGTACTACTTCCCCGCACGCTCAAAATGTTTGGACAGGAAAGAGTCTTGATGTCTACCGAACTATCTCCACCCGGTTCCTGTGCTCTTTCTCTGTCCCCCATCCCCCTCTCTCTTCTCCACCTCGCGGACCGATCGGCGGCCCACTCTGCTTTGCCCTGCTCTTCCCAATCACTACACCAGCAGCAGAGCGCCGGCCAGCGGACCGAATCGGAGAAATCATACATCGGCAATCGGAATAGGATATCGGACGGAACGGGGGTAGCAGTAGCAGCAGCAGCGGCGGCGGCAGCTGCAGATGGAAGCAAGCGGCAGCTGCTCCGATGCCATCTGCTGCGGCTACCGTCGGTGAAACGTGTCGCAGCTCGGCGTTGCAGAAGGCGGTGTAAGCCCATTGGGCCGTCACACACGTGCACGCACGGACACACACACACACACACACACACACTTGCAGTCGATCCTTTTTCCCACTGCCAGAAAGAGGGTTCTATCTATCTCATTCCTATTCAGCCGTGCCTTCCGCCTCCATAGCCGCCCGCCCCTGCCGCCTTGTCCGCAGGCCATATCCCGACACTAAAAGTGTCACCGACCCGCCGCCGCCGCCGCCGCCGCAGCCGCCGGCCCGCGGATTGGAAAGTGGCGGGTGTCTCTCTCAATACCTGCTTCCGCGCACACCTTTCCTCTCCTCTCCTATCCTCTCCTATCCCGCCCCGTGTAGGTTTGGCCCGCCCCGAGCCGCCCCGCCTGCTGCAAGCGCTTTCACGCCCCAGGGCTTGGCACGAGCCTTGCCGGAGGCTGCCGCGAGGCAGGCTGACGTAACGTAAAGCCGAGCGCCGAAAATGGAAATATTGCAGTCATGTCGAGTATGAGCGATCTCATATCATCAAACCTCCAGCGAGCGCGTAAGCTGACACCCCAAAAGCTTAAAAGCTTATCACCCACGCGACAGCATACAATGTCGGCAGCAAATGTTTCCAAAGCATACATTTACATTTTGCAGCAGACACCGCACACACGGACGCCGGCTCTGCTAAACACATTTTAAACGTTGGGGAACCGAGACGGGTCGTCATCATAGTCGAGTAGTGGCGAAAGACACACTCGAGTGAGCCGTCCAGCGGGGGGAGTTGACCGCGCGCGGGCCGCGCCTTGCGACACAGACATTATGTGCCACCCGCAAAGTAAGTACACGCCAAACGGAGAATACGGACGCGAGAGAGCCGGTGGGGAAGTGCACTGCACTTCCAGCGAGCACGTTTCGACCAGCCCAGCCACAGAGTACGACTGACCAACACGAATCTGTCGGGCCGACCTGGCGAAAAAAGAAATATTATAAAAGGGCTCTCGAAACCGCGAAAAGGCATATAAGGCTCCATGCGGGGAGAATGGATGGGGCAGCTGGGTGATGAGAATGAGAGAGGAGAGGAGAAGGAGAGGTCACATAACGGAGACCGCAAGACGTACGCCGAAAACAGACTGCATGCTACGCGAGGCTATACTGGGCGCTTTTGGGCCCGTTGCAACACTTGCAGCAGGGGGGTATATGAGGATGCAATTACCGCCAAAACAACACATCACTCCACTCGCTGGTTGTATACGGCGGCCAAAGGCGGCAAAACTCAAATGGGGGACTTTAATCAGGACAAAGTGGGCACGATAGCATACCGCGAGTGTGTGTAAGTTACATCATGACCGTCGCAAACTACGCATGGCAGCTATCAAAAATAACTCGTTTCGCGGACGAAGAAATCAAAAGTCGCCGATCAAAAACGTGTCAACAGGCTCACAAAACGAGACATAACGCTCCTAGAGGAACAACAATGTTGGAAATAATAAAAAAGAGAGGCGCACAAGAAGGCTTTGCTTCGCAGCAACAACAACGTAATAACGTCCCTGATGTGGAGGGAGCCCCGGGCCGCAGGAGTGGCCACGCAATCCTGCACACCGCAGTTTAGCCCAGTAGTTGACCTCTGGTGCCGCGGTACGGGCTCCTCTGCCGCGCAGCCCAGGCGCAGCCCAGCAGTACATAATAAGTGGTTTTCTCATTAATCTCTCTCCGCTTTGCTCGCCTCCCCCCTCCCCCTCCCCCTTTTCTCCCCGATATAGCTAAGTCAACGGCCAGCAGCAGTGGCAGCTACAGCTCACGTTAACTAAGCGTAGGTGTCTCTAGGCCGAGCTTTTCACACAGTACATACTCACTCATCCCCTCATACATGCGCCCAGCGCCCTGCCTGCATGGGTGGGGCCGAGGCGCGGCGGGGAGGGGAGCAGGGGGCTCCGCATCCAAAACTCATTTGGATCCACATTAATTCCCGATTTCGACATGCAGGGCGCGCCGCCCCGCCCGGCCCCGGGCACGCCCCGGGCACGGCGCTGCTGCAGATTGGTATCGCCGGGAAAGCAGCGGCAAGTGGCTCTGGGCCTGACCCCTTGTGTGTACCCGCCCGACCCAGCCCAACTGGGCGGGACCGTCCCGACCCGGTCCAGCTCAATGCCCCCAGCCCAAAGCCGAGCCGCAGCCAGCTGGAGCCACCCGCACAGCAGCTCGGCAGAGCGCCCGGTGGGCGGGCAGCCAAGCTCGACGGGAGTGCCTAACCCGCTCGCCGCAGCTCAGTTCGTCCGTTTTTTTTCTCAGAATCATTCGTCATATCACGTGAGCAGAGCGCCTGCGAGACTCTGGGTAGGCCACCCCGCAGCACACGCATGCACAGCAGGCCGGGTGTTGCCTACCTAGCAGGCGCTATGAGAGCACGAAGGGGCTAGCTTGCCTCTGCCCTCGCAGCCCCCTTTTCTACGGCCACCAGCGTAACTTAATTTGACTTTAATAAAACAATTTCAAAACTGAAATGGCTAACTTGGCAGGTTCGTAAGCCAAAATGACGGGCGTACCTTTCGGGTGTTGTAATTTTGAAACGTTTTCAGAGAGCTAGAGATAAGCACAGAGCAAGGGAGCGGGGAGTAGGGCGAGAGGAGCGCTGCGAGCGAAGAGAGTAGGCTCGTCCATTTCGCGAGGTGGTTACGTTATGTGGTGGCTCGTTGAGGTGAAGGGGGCGGGGCGGGGGGAGTGTAATCAAACAGGCCAACTTAACACGGTGTTAATTACGGGGCTGATATGGGCAGTGGGATGGGTCGGCAAGAAGAGAGAGACGGGTGGAGAGAGGGGACGGGGAGAGGGGTAGAGAGGGGACGGGGAGTGGGAGAGAGAGAGGGAGAGACAGGAGAGAGAGAGGGGGGGGGGAGACCACAATGTCCACTACCGGTGTGCCCATGCCGTGCCGTGTCGCCGGCGACATGACTTCCTGCGCCGGCCGTCACTCGCTGTTTATCGCGAGACGCTGTTTACATATTGCTGCTAATGCCCCTCCCCTGCTCCCCTCCCCTCCCCCGCTTCATGCGGAGAGCGCGCCTCAGGGCCCAGCCAGGCGGGGCCGGGGCGGCCGGCGAGTTGGCACGCACTGCGTATCGTCGCGCAGCAAATACCGACAAGAGAGCGGCAGCGGGGCGGCGGCGCGCGGCTGCTTCGCATCCTGGTGCTGCAGGCTCCAACGGCAACCCCTCCGGCCAGGGCTGGCATCCGAACCAGATTGAGTCATTTCCGGGGCCGCGCTGCACACGACTGCCTCATCGCATCATGCACCGCGACATACAGCCTCAGCAGCAGCAGCAGCAGCAGCAGCAGCAGCAGCAGCAGCACTCCTCACTTCCTTCCTTCCCGGTTGAATAAGCGCTCGGGCACATGGGGTGCATGGCATTGGGCCAGGAGTGGCGGGGCGGCCGCTCTCGTGTGTCGCTGGGCGGCGTGGAGACAAAATCATCCGCCTCCTCCTCCTCCTGGAGCCGGCCTGCCCCGTCCTCCACCGGCTCCAGCGGCAGCGGGTGAGCTTCCGCTGCTCAGCGGTGGGGCGCGCGGGTGCGGGCAGGGGGTCGCCAGGGCGGCGCGCAGCTTCCGGCGCCCGGCCTCGCCCCGCCCCGCCGGAGCTGGTCCAGCAGCTGGAGGATGGCCCTTCGGCCCTTCACGTTGCGCAATGTGACTGTCGACGCCGCCGCTGACCATCTTGTTGCGGCCGTCCCAATAGGGGCCAGAGGTGACGCGCAGCGCAGCCCTCGCCGGCCCCGGGCGACTGTTGCCGATGATGCTGTTGTTGGTCTCGTCCGCGTCTCAAACACGGCTGCTGCTCCGCCTGACGCGGGGCGTGGCCGGGCGTGGCGCGCTCAGGCTCAGCGGGGCCAAATGAGCAGACTTTCTCTCCCCTGAGCGGCGGGGTGGGGCGGGGCGGGGCGGGGCGGGGCGGTGTTCGCCGTGCGGTACCGCTTGGGCACCTGCCAGACTTTACGCTCCATCCCGCGAGCGAGAGGGGTGCGCGTGGAGGTGCACGAGCCACCCCAAGGGGGGGTTGGGGGAGGGGTGACCACGCAACTCGATGCGTAGGTTGATTCATACAGTCGGGTTGACGACGTCGGACAACCAGGTTGCCGACGCCAGCTTAAATGCCTCATTGAATCGAAAAACTATGACTTACTGGCAGAAAGCACGACACCCCCCCCCCCACTACTTTAAATCTATCACAAAATTCCCACTACTATACAGTAAAGTTTGTTTCTATTTCAAGACGTGGTCTTGGATCTTACACCCAAAAAACTGAATTCTATGACCAGGTACATTGTACTTGATCCGAGAACTTTGTTAGGTGTATGGAGAACGGCAATGACATCCAATCCTAGGTCTTGAAATATAACAAAACTGTTTTTACCGTGTACGATTCCTGCTACTACAATAGTTTCTCATTGTTGGATTCCCATAGCACTGCAGTGTATGGTAAGAGTTTTAAACAAAAACCGTTGGTACGATGTGATCACAATATGGTCACGCTTTGCTATTTTCCCCAACCCCCACGAGACGCACACCCGCACTTTAACGTGCACATTGGTTTCACATTAAACATTTAAAAGAGCATAGACGGAGGCAGAGAAGCGGCATCGCCCTCTGCTTCCCACTATTCCGGCGCGCGAAGCGGTCAATCCGGAGTTGGCAATTTGCCAGCAGGTGGTTGCACGGTGGCAGCACAGTCTCCCTCCCCCCTCGGGGCTCGGGGGTCCCCCTCTTTGTGCGTCTCTCTCTCTCTCTCTCTCTCTCCACTCTAGCAAGCGTCGTCCCCCGCGGGTGAAGCGGTTCGTTCTCACGGCCCATTGTTCAGAGGGGCTGAAAGGGGAGAGGCCCGCCTTCCTCTGCCTCCCCTCTCATCCCAGAACCCTGCCTACCACCACCACCACTAACTTTCTTGCCCGGCGCCTTTTAAAAAGCCCGCTCGTAAAAAGATCACTTGAACTTCCTTATGCCCCTGGTGACAATGTTGATTGTTGGCGGAAAGGCGAGACTGCTCCTTCGAGCCGGCAGCGCTTTGGGCCTGCTTGGAGTGGTCGGAGCGCGCCGCAGCGGCGGTGGCGCGCGGGCCGTTGACCCTGTCACCAAGCTCTGCACCAAGAGTAACTGCGCTCGCTCCCTCCCCCCTCTCTCTCTCTCTCTCTCTCTCTCTCGCCCTGTCTGTCTCTCTCTCTCTCCCTTTCCGCTGGCACTCGCAGGTCTGCCAATGGCCGGGTCGCTGATTGGGCTTCATTCCAAAATGACGCCAGCATTACACCTCAGATTATCTCCGTGGTGTTACGTCGGCCTCCCCGACACCGGCGATAATGTCACCACCTCCCTACCTCCCTCTCGCGCAGGGCAGCTGCTCTCGAACGTGTTCCTTGTCACCTGCACTTATTCGCTGGCCATCGTTAAAAAAACACACAGGTGTGTGACGGTGACGGGTTTCCTTTGAGAAACAGGTGCCAAGAACGCATTACTTTCGGAACAATGTCATGTTCACGCGCGTTTTATAAAAAATAAAAATTCATTCAAAATATTTGCTGTTTTTTTTTTTTCAAGTACAGTAATCTTATTTACTTTACAATTTGAAGTGCTGATCAACACGTCGCTGGATGTTGGCTCCTCTAAAAAGAGTCCCACGGCACCCTGCCCCGCGTCACGTCGCCAACCTTTCAGCTGCTGCTGTGCTGCTGTTGATGTAACAATCGACCTCCCCTACCGCTGCTGCTCGTGTTGCAGGAGGAGGCGGACCCCGCCGGCCCCACCGCGGCCTGCCGGGCCCGGCCCGGGCGCATCTCTGTGTCGACGTGCTGTTTCCGCGTACACTCCTCCCGCCTCCCCTCACATTTAACAAGCACCTCCCCCTCCTCCTGTCAGGTCGGTAACACAAGCAGCAGTAGCAGCAGCCACAACGACTCAATTGCCACCCGGCGGCAGGGCGGAGGGGCTCCCGTGAAATGGCTTCTGTGCTGCACCTTTTGTGTTCCGCGTCGCGCAAAATGTCAACGCAGTTCCATTTTCACTTTTCAAAAACTAATAAAAAATTACGAGGTACTATTTTTTAAAAAAATATGTGTGTATCTCTCAGGCAGTAGAGAGCTGGAGAGGCCGTTTCCACTGCATGGAGCGGGTGCCGTAAGCCATGACGCGACGAAGTTTATGATGACACTATCACACATCACGACTCGCTTACTACTTCAATTTTGATTGTCTTGTTGGTCCTCAGAAATGCCCAAAGAGCTCATGGCACTTGTCATCAAGACGAGCAATCAACAGGCAGGGCTCCCTCAAACGAGAAAGTCACGAACATTTCTATCGTCCCCCTCCCCCCC
>NW_026267327.1:457501-462425 GCF_000697945.3 Frankliniella occidentalis | reverse complement strand
CCCCCCCAACACACACACACAAACCCGCAATAAACAGTGTCCGGTCATGGCACAATCCAACGCTCTCTCCCCCCTATGAACGACGGGCAACTGAAATGCGGGACATGCCGCGCCACTACCACTGACCAGGTCTTTTAATAACTTTTAAAAACATAACAAAACCACATTTTTTCTGCTCGAGCTCCACAGTGTCTCTCGCTCTTTCTCTCGCACTAGCGCGTCCCTGCGCTGTGCGCCGTATAGCCTCATCACCCACGGGGCATTTTGCTATCTTCGGGTCGGGTCGCGCAACTCACTAAAAGCATCAGTGCCTTTACGGTCTCTAAACTTTGCCCCCGCCGCTACGCGCACCCCGCCCCGCCTGCTATTTCTGCACCGGGCCCAGCGCGGCCGCCGCGGCAGATTTCGCCGCAGTGTGACCTGGAAAAGGGGCGCATCCCCGCCCCACACGCAACAGCAAAAACTCCACACGGCGATATACGGCCAGGAGTGAGGAAATAGACACGCTTCTCGCCCAGGCAATTAAATAAAGACGAGACGAAAATCAAAGAAACAACTCGGGCGACAAATCTTTTGCAGCGTGGAAAAAAAGGGGGAACTATCGTCCTTTTCTTGTCTCTCTCACGACCGCTTTTTTCTTTTCCTCCGATCACTTTCAGGCCGGGGCTGCTTATTCTCCTCCCCGGGGCTCATCAGGCCGGACAGAGTCGTGACCCTCCGCGGGGCGGGGAGGGGCGCGGCGGGGCGCGGCGGGCAGGGCGGCTGCTGCAGACGACGCGGCGGACCTCCGCGCCCCACCACGCCCTGCCACCATCAAACGAGCTGCACAGAATGAGACTGCGATATCTTCGGACGTGTCGCGTCGCCGTTGTCACCCGCTCATTCTCGCCAGACTCTGAAAACAGTGTTCTAAAGGCACTAAAGCGAGGCCGTCAGTCAGTGTTGGTTGTTGGTATGCTCTTTCGCTGCGCCATCAGTTCCACTTCTTCAAAAGGCTTTTCTTGAAAGGGTTTTTAAAATGCAGATAATTATTAAAGTTTGTAAGTACGTACTAAATGTACTCACAGAATTAATGGAAAAGGCATAAAATATACTACAAGGTGACGCGAGAAACGGACGTGCGCGGTGCGATAGGGGCGGGCGTAGGTCGGAGGCAGGAAGAGGGCATAACACCTGACACCGTGGAGCAAGAGCGAAAATGAAAGAAAGAACAGAGAATCCTGGTGAAAATCATGCAGCCGGGTGGTGTCGGTGCCGGCGGTGCGGTCTGGCGGCGGAGGCGGCAGCGCCAGGCAGCACGGCACCGCAGCGGGAAGGGAAGTCCAAACATTCGGGAAGCGCGGTTTGGTTTGCCGAGGAGAAAACAGGGTGTGGTGCCCGCCCGGGCTTGGGCTGGGCGGCTGGGCTGGGCCGACCCAGAGGCAGGACACCCTGGCCGCCCTTCCCCGAAGCGGAGCGAAACGTCGTCGGCGCGAACGCTGCTGCTGACTGGGCTAACACCAGTTTCTATGCCAACACGGGCCGGCGGTAGCGCAGCAGAGCAGCCCGCGGGACGGAGCGCTGTCGTGGAGCTGGCCCAGGCTACGCCGCTGGGCGGGCCGCGCCCCGGGGCCAAGCCTACGGCCCAACAGCGGGCCCACGACTCCCCTTCTGCAAGTCCCTCTGCTGCTTTCTTCAAAACAGGACGAGCAACTCTGCTACGCAGGCAGGCCCGCTACAACAGGACATGATGTTTCATATAGCTTCCCCCAGGCTTCTCTCTGTTTCTCTCGCAAAGACGTCAACCGTCGTCGTCGCCAGGGAGAAAAAAAATCATCATCATCACCATTACATCATCGGCTCTGCGCCCGTGACGCAACAACAAGGCTCACTACCCCCGAGTTTACGAGCGCCACCCGAGCAGTGCCACTACTTGGAGCGGCAGGCGCCTCGGCCAACCCTCGGGGCGAGCGCCAAGGGCGATACGGAAGCGCCACCGGCGAGGCGAGGGGAGCGAGAAAGGGGCGGCCGGCGAAGCCGGCGAAGCAAAGGGCTCTCTATCTCCGCTGCGCCGGTCAATTCTTTTGTGGCCGCTGCAGTTAATTGGTCGTGCAAAACAGGCAGGGAGGTGCCGAGCTGCTGGGGCGAGGAGGTGCCGAGGTGCAAGGGTGGGGAGGAGGACCACAATGCGGCAAGGACAGCGGGTGCAGCGGGTTGTTGTTGTTGTTATTGTTGCTGCTGCTGTTGTTGTTGGGCTGGCAGCATCCGCCGTGCTGCACCACAGGTTCAGCCCCATGAGTTTTGCTTACGCCCAACACAATAAGAAAAATGGGGCTATGGCTTGCGCATATTCACATGACATACAACGAGATTTTGTGAAATCCAACATTGAGCGAATTGAGAATACACGCTATGCACAACAACGCCGCATTTCAGGGCATAAACGCAGACGTTGAAAAAGGTCAAAAAACTTTAACTAAAAGAAAACCACAAAAAATATTAAAAAGATGTTTTGGAGCTTCACTGAACATTTCTGTTTTATTAATGACATTCAAATAAAACTTAAAGTGAAGTGAATAAGCGCGACTATCGTCGAACTCGGAGCGATCAAGGTCCATACCTCGTCTCTAAGGCTTCTGACGATGAGTCGACCGTCTTTGTCGTCCATTGATGATGATGAGAAATTGCAAAGATAGACGCGGGAGAAAGGCGCGGCGGCGGCGCTGCAGACCGCAATGATAACTCGCCCAAACGCCTCTCAATTAAGTACAGCGGTCGCGCTGCAGCGAAGGGGAGGGGGGAGGGGGGGTAGAGGCGCGCTTACTGAGCGGGGCGAGGACGCAAAGTGGGGCGATACATGGAAATATAGTTTAAAAGAACAAACGCCGAGAGAAAAGAGGAGAGGAAACAAATAACAGAAGGGTACAGAACGACTAAACAATAAAAGAAAGCTTTAAAAAAAAACAAGGCTTAACTGATAGTGTTCAGATACGATTGTTGCCTGACGACAATAGCGGGATGCGATCACATGCCAGCCCGACCTGCCTCAAGGTCCCTAGCCCGCCGCGGTGGTCCAGGCCCGGCGGCGGCCCGAGGGCCCGCCGACCCTAACGCCCGCAGTCCATTCAGAACGCACTCGACCAACTACAGAGTGTGCAACTGGACGAACAGCCTCGTGCAACAACACGTTGTTATAATGATTCGAAAAAAAGAAACACGGTGCGACAAGACGGTGTACAGTCAAGTGCCCTAATTACGGACTAGCGTCCAAAATACGGACACTTTGCTATTTTCTACTAGTAAAGCCCCTAAATCGAAAACGGGTAGCCGGAATACAGATGCTGAGGGTTCACTGGAAAGGTTAGGCCTTCTAGAATCTAGATTTGAAGAAATATTTCCGATATCTTGCATACTGTTCTCTCCAAATAATGCCAAACTTGCGTTTGGGGGCGCCACGAAAACGGACAATTTTTATACTGCTTTGCAAGAATGTGGGGCTCTCAACGGCGGGTGATCGCACATCTTTCAGGTTGACATATGTGAAACTAGGACTCTTCACCTACAAGATGACACAAGAAAATTTGGCCTATGTCACTTGTCTCAAGTTTGAGAAGCGATTTCCGAAAGTCTCCTAAATACGGACAGCGGTTTTTACATGCAAAAGTGACTGCTGTCCGTATTTAGGGCACTTTAACCGACTTTAAAAACGATCTTTAAGCAATTCTGGCGGCTAAACTATGCCAGATAAGAAAATTTCACCGGCAGGGTAAGGTCAAATTTTTACATGAAGTTTCTATTCCCCCCAACAATTTTTCACTTTTCAAAATTTTTAAAGGCTGTCCGTATTTAGGGCGCTTAGGCTCCTAAATACGGACACTCTTCTAGCGCGGCTCACGGGTACCTCCTAGGTGATAAAAAACCGTTCAAGGTGTTGGTAGGTGTGTCTCGGTCCGAAGATTTTATAATCCCCACCGATTTTCAATTTTGGCAAAACTACAGATTTTACAGGCCTTTTTCTCTAAAAATCGTCCGTATTTAGGGTCAATGACTGTACTGGTCCACTGCCGCCCCGCGCCGCCCCGCCCCGCCACGCTCCAGTGGTGCACCTCGTCGTCCTCGCACAGCGAATCAAATCACTCCCACCACCGCGCCCTTGAACTGGCGGCGATGGGGTTCCGCTCAAATCAGAGCCGTCCGTCCTGCCGGGCAGGCTGCCCTGCTCTAGCGGTCGAGTCGAGGCGGGCCGAGGCGCGGCGGCAGCGGCTGCAGCCAGCCTTATTTGCTCCAATTTCCATCCCAGCAGCGCCTCGTCTTCCTGCTCCTCTTTCGTTCTCCTCGTCCTCCACGCCCTCCTCTTCCTCTCCCTTCTAGACTCGTTGTTCTCGTGTGATGCGCCAGCAGCTGCCACCTGTTACAGAGGTGTGACAGATGCGGGAGGCTGCAGTCAGCAGGAAGCGAGTGTGCCGCGGGGAGAGCAGCGCGTCATCCTATTATTGCGAACTGACCTTCAGTCGCGTCGGACACGCCGTCCTAAAGCACACAGGCCTTGACTCCATAGCTCGTCCCTTTCGCCCCCCATGCGGTGGACAAAAGAGAATGAATAGTGCACAGTATCGAGTTGGCCCCTCCCCCCCCCCTCCCCCTCACTTTTTTTTGGGGGGGGGACAGATTCGGGTAGCGAGAAAAAAGAAAGAGAGGGTGAGTGCATAACATGGACATCAGAGTGCGCGGGAGCGCTGTACGTCAATGGAGAGCAGCGGCGGGAGTCTGTAGGATGAAAGGAGAAAAGATTAAGCATGAGAGAGAGAGGGCAGAGAGGGGGGGGAGAGAGGGCGGCTGGTATAGGGAGGGCACCCTTCCCTTCGTCATCATCCTCCATGAGCCCATGACTCAGGGTTCCTGGCACACATTGAATGGGGAGAGCGAGAGAAGCAACAAGAGAGAG
>NW_026267327.1:452893-457451 GCF_000697945.3 Frankliniella occidentalis | reverse complement strand
GGCAGGTGCTCGCTAATGGGGATCCCTCCGGAGACGAATGAATGGACTACCTGGGAGGGGGCGTGTGACAGGGACGGGTCGTGCACGTGCGCTGCCGAGTGACGGGGAGAGTCGTGCACGTGACGGTGAGGGTCATCATGCACGTATGCGCGCGCTGTTGTGACGGGGAGGTGCAGCCACCAGTCGTCATTGTGCATCCTTGTTTCCGCGACGAATGAATGGGGTGTGAGAGCTCTTCGAGAAGGTCCCAACTGAGTTTGATATGGTGACGGTGCGAGGGTATACAGGGTTGTTTCTCGTTTTCATATGATTGCATTCCCACCGGTCGTGCTGCCAACGTCCAGGGTTCCCGGGGAAGACCGCTTAAAAATAAATTCGACTAGGCCTAGAGTAAGAAAAAGGCGTTTGCTCACCTTGCTTTCGGATCCACTGTCGTTGTATACTCCAAATCCGTAGGGGGTGAAAACTTATCCACAACTGGCGTCACCTCTGCTCCGCTCCACACACTTTCACACACTCGGGCGGTCACTCACTTCCGGTCGCACACTTGCGGATCACTCACTGTGTCACTCACTCACTCACTCATCGGAGCGCGCCCGGCCGGCCGGCTTGCGAACAGGGTTAGTGTGTTGCGCGCGGCGGGCGAGGCGAGGCGAGACGAGGTGGTGTAGGGTAAGGGCGAGAGGCGCACTGCACGGAGTGTTCCCTGCGCAGCGTCAGACTCGACTGGCGCGCCGCGGCGGCCCGCTCCGCCAGTGAGAGTCTCCCCCTCCCCCTTTCCCCCTTCTCCTCCGTCTTTCTCCCGGCCGCACCTTGCCGGCAGGGGGCGCCACCTGACCACCGCCACCAGCACTAGCAGCAGCAGCAGCAGGTGCCCCGGCTTGGCTCGGTCCCGCGGACCCGCGACGAGAGAGCAGCGAGCAGCCCAAGCCGGTTCCGAATGAAAGGCCCGGGCACACACACGGGGCGCGGCGTCCTCGCGGGCCTGCGACGCGACGGGGACGTCATGGCGTCATCATACCGGGGTGGCTGCGCGCCCGGCGCAGGCAGTCCTTGCTTTGCGGCGCTGCTCGGCCGCCGTTTGGCACTTGTTTGCGGTGGAGGTGAGGACGCGGCGCGCTCGCGGTACTTTCTATCCACATTATTTCCCTTTCGCAATGCATAACCTGCGGTGACATCACAATGTCCTTTCCCCTGCCGCAGCCCGCCGGGCGACGACGGGTCGTATTGATCCTGGCAAACAAAGCGATCCGGTGCAGCAGGGCCCGGGGAGACGGGCCTGAAGGCCCAGTGCAGCAGAGCACAGGGAGAAGGGCCTGCTTCAGGCGGAGGAGAGAGAGAGGAGAAGACGAAGGGAAGGGCCGCCCGATGCAGAAGGGCCCGGAAAAGAGCCTGATAATGCGGAGGAATGCCCAGTGCAGCGAAGCACACCCTGCTGCCGGTAGAGGAGGAAGGCCCAGTGCTCCAGAGCACAACGAGAAGTGCCTGCTGCAGCAAAGCACAAGGGGGAGGGCCTGCTGCTGGAGGAGGAAGGCTCAGTGCAGCAGAGGACGGGGAGAAGCGCCTGCTGGTTGCGAAGGAAGGCTGAGTGTAGCAGAGCGCAGGGAGAAGGGTGTGCTGGTGGAAGAGGAGGAAGGCCCGGTGCTGCAGTGCACAAGGAGAAGGGTCTGCTGCTGGTGGAGGAGGACGAAGGCCCGGTCCAGCAGGCCCACCAACCAGGCGCTGCCCTTCTCTTCCTCCTTTCCTTTCCCTTTCTAGTGGCCCCAGGGCCGCCGAGCCCTGCGGGGGCCCTGCGGGGGCCCTGCACGGGCCGGCCGGTGTACCACGGCTGGCGAGCGTGTGGTCCGTGTTAGGGGGCCCAGGTCCCAGGGCTCGGCCGCCGCCCCTCCCACAAACTCACTAGATCGTCCGACCGGCTAGCCTTCCGCCCGCCCGCGCACGCCCGACTGGTACCGTGTACCTTCTCCCTGGCACCTGACGCCCAGGGTCGGGATTAGGGCATTCCACACATCACTCCCAGAACATTAGACGCGCTAGTGAACAAGGCTAGCAGCTAACCCTCTGCGTTGTTTGTGGGATTACTACCACCTATCCTATACTTGTAAACTTGAGCTAATATTTCTAGAAATACAATTGAGACGGATCAACTCCTAAAAGACACGCAGGTTTCGTGTGAAGAGCACAACCGAATTAATCACTTTTTAATGTGTGGCAAAAGTAAGTGCAGTGTTGGAGGTGTCTGTCACCAGCCGGCCAGCAGTCGGCACGGCGGACGGGACGGGCGGATCCAGGAGGCGGATCACTCACCGATCACCCCGGCCCACTAGCCTCAGCGCCAGCCGCCCGGGCCCGGGCCGGCCGCACGAACTACGTGATCAAGTGGAATGTACCCATTGACCGCCAGGAGGGCTGCGTGCTCTCTCCCTCTTCCCTCCCTCTCTCCCTCCCTCCCTCTCTGCTCGACTCAGCGTGAAGCGCCAGGAGGCCATTTATCGGCACCGTACTGCCACTCGTCTGCATTAGTCTTGTGCACCCACGACCACCGCGGCCCCGCTAGCACCCAGCACTACCGACTGCAACGGTCACGGTCTGGGCCGCCCGAGCGCAAGACGCCCAACAGCACATCTTAAGTGTGCACCGCGGTATACGACTTGTGGGCTCTAAATGAAAAGAAACGCAAACGTTGTCTCCTGAATGACATCGTTTTCGTGCTGCGCTCAACCCATACGATAAAACTTGTAAAATCCTAACACACTTTTTTGGGTAGTTCGCTTAAGTGGAACGCAATTGTTATTTTTTATTGTTGCGGCTTGTAGGGGAGAGTGGGGCACCTGGAGACATTTCGCCTATTTTCACCCACTACTCAGTGAATTTTAAAGTTAGGATCGCGTTTGAGAGACGTGGTGAAAGCCATAACTTAGAAGTAACTGGATCAGTTTTGTTTGTTGGAAAATTTTGAACGGTTTAGGTATAGTGGTGTGTTGAGTGCAGGATGCACTATGTCTCCAGGTGCCCCACCCCTGGGGCACCTGGAGACAGCCGTGGGGCACTTGGAGACAGCCATCAAATTTTACTCTAGCAACTAAAAATAGTGCAGTTTATTGCCAAAATAGCATGTCCGACCCCATCCCCTTCCTCCCCCATAACACTAAAAGAATGGCCCAGTTCTGCCTTGGTAATTACAAGTAACATTTTGTTAGGTATGCTACTCACAGTAAAGTCAACATAAAATAAAAGTAAAAATATCACCTGCTAATAGTTTTAGCACATTTAAATGTAACACCTTGTTACATACTTGAATTAAAGTCAACATAAAATTTCAAAATTTCAATTCTCAACCCCAGAAGCGCTACTGCATTAAATGCGCATTGAAGCGGTTCTGGGGAATGAGGCCTCCCTTTACTGCTTCTATGGCTGCCTTCATGTTGCTCTCTCCAAATTCACCCCTGTCTGTCTTAGATTTGTTGTTGCGGGCCGTTTCTGTAAACATTTTTTTGGCATTAGTTTGTGATAATCACGTGATTTTAATAACATTCGGACATAAATTAAGGTGTCTCCAGGTGCCCCACAAAAATTGTCTCTACGTGCCCCACGAGACACATCGAAGTTATGACGCTGGGCATCACAAACCCTGTGATCTGACTCAACATGTTTTTGAGCCATTTGAAAGCTCACAAATCACAGAATCAGTTGATATTTTTATCTAATTTTTAGGACAATTCCGAGGGGTCGCCAACTCGTATAATACTCCGTACACGGTCCCATAATACCACTATAATACTTCATAATACCCATAATACCCATAATACATCATAATACAGCATAATACCTTATAATACTCCATAATACCAGGTGGCTGATTCACGCCGCGCACTTCTGTAGTTAGGCTGTACCGCATGCACGAGTGCGGGCGTGTTGCCTACTCGCTCGGCTCGTAAGGCGCCGTGGACAGGGGCGATAGGCAAGCCCGCCCGCACTCGTGCGTGCAGCACAGTATACCTACATAAGTGCGCGGCGTGAATCAGCCACCTGTTACTATCATAATCGAATCATAATACTCCATGATACTCTCATAATACGCATAATACTTCATAATATCCAATATTTTTTCATAATATGCCAGCAAAAACAAAAACTATAATTTTGTAACCATTTTGAGCTCATGCGGACCCCCAACCTAATGCCCACCGTGACCCCTATTTAATGTGTTTTTTTCTGCTAAGAATCTAGATCATTAAAAGGTTTATGTTTTAATTTAGTTTCGCAGCATGCACATGCAACTAAACATCTTGCCGCGCAATAGGAAATTTATACGGCTGCTAGGGCTGAACACTGTCAAGCCATTCGCAACTTTATTCCTTGTAAGTGTTCAACTCACAGTTATCACGTGCAATTGCTTAACTCAACAGTTTTGCAGTTGCAAGTGTTTAAAATACCTATTCCCCATGTGCGTACACGCTAACTTCAAGGATATTACCGTGTTTGAAAATTTCGGTGTAATAAGTAATTTTTTCATGGATATTATGCACCATAATACAAACATAATAATTCATAATAC
>NW_026267327.1:446221-452843 GCF_000697945.3 Frankliniella occidentalis | reverse complement strand
GGACGTGACGTCGTCCTTGACTCGATTTGACGCCGTCCTTGAATACTGGTCGTCGGTTTTCAAGGACGGCCCTTGAAAACAGCCATTTTCTGTCCGTTTTCAAGGACCCGTGCTTGAAACGGAGTTTTGGTCCTTGAAAATGCAAAAATGTCCTTGAAAACCAAGGACCGGGGCTTACCGAGAGGCCCCAGAGGTTTCTGTGGGAGAGTTTAAAGAGAGGAAAGCGCGGAGAGATGCCTCCTCCTGGGGCTGGAGGAGTGACATGAAGGTCTCGATGCCGGGCTGGGGTCGGGTCGAGCGAGAGGTGACACGGAGACCTCGACGCAGGGGGGCGCCCAGTGCGACCGCTGCACGGCATTGGCGGCCACGGTGTCAAGTCGTTTCCTGAAAGCCGATCCTCGCAAAGTCCTTCTCTGTGTGTAACGCGAAGCGCCCGGTGCCGCCACCTGTTGTATCGATCCACATCCACACACTCCCATGATGAAAAACGTGATCCCCGCCAGCCCCCCGTCGTCGGACTGTTACTTGTTACTTGCAACGGAAGTGGGAATACAACAGACTAAACGATCGTAGGTTATGGCGTAGATTTTAATACCGCAACGTTTTCGGGACCAGTTCCTGGCCATCCAGGAGTCGGAAAAAGCAACATCAGCAAGTTTACTGGGTTTTACATGCGTTCCAAATAGACGTATTAGTTGTACATTCGTAAACTTCGGCCTTGTCACGGCATGTCACGCGTATGGCTCCAGACCAGCTCGGTCACGCCACGCCACGCCCTCCAGTGGCCCTGCCCTCCCTGCACCCAGCCGTCACGGACTGATAAAGCGGGCGTATGGAGCCCACTGCAGCAGGCTGCTTTGGGGAAGGACTCGCGGTGGCGCAGTGTGGGGAGGGAGAGAGAGAGTCCAACGAAACACGAAGAGATAAAAAGCTCTTTCTCTTTCTCTCTCTTTCTTTCTTTTTCTCTCTCATACAAGTCTCGTGCTTGGGATGACTGCTGCGACACACCACTGAGTGTGTTTTGACGTAAAAATTCCCACTTTTTAACCCGTTAGTTTTTTCCTGCCCTCTACTTTGCCCCAACCATCGTTCCAAAGCCCTCACCAGCGAACGCAGGTCGACTCCCATCTCCGAGTGAACCTGTCTCCGAAGCGGCGTCCATAACGATGTAATGTTCACACACGTATCTATAAATACATGAATGTATAAATTCAAAGGGCAAACAGCGCAGTTTCTTGCACGCCTGAATACAGATGACAACCGCAGTACATCATAACAAACATTAAAATGACGAAAATACTATAAGGAAACGTCAATTCAAAGGACAAAAAAAAGGCAATACGCTTTAAAAGATCCTCGCATCACCATATAGCTTCTTTTCAAGTGTAGATATCTACTTCTTTGTACACTTTGTTCTAAAACACGCACCACGAACACACACACGCTCGCGCGCGCACGCACGCACGCGCGCACACACACACGCGCGCACACACACACATCCCCATTATCGGTCGGCCAGTGATACCGTGATAGCATCGGGCGCTGCTGCGAATACTTAGGATTGCGTGCCGGTGCAGTGCGGGCCCTGGCGGTGCCCTGCCGGTGCAGTGCGCCCGGCGCGTCAGGCGGGCGAGGCGAGGCGCGGCGTGGCGGTCCGTATTAACGAGCATTTGTACTCAGAATCGCGCTTTCTCGGCCGTGGCTATACAGTTAGCTCCTGCTGCTGCTGCCGCCGCCGCCGCTGCCGGCGCGAGGGGCCCACCGCGCCACCGCCGCACCGCCTGCCTCTCCCCGATGGTCATCGTCCCCACGGCGTTCTCTATTCAAAGTGTAAGTAGATAAGGGAGCATTACGCTAACGGGCCGCCGTCCGTCAGCCGGATTAACGGCTACAAACAAATTCGGAGATGGATAATTCCTGATCCTTCCCCCGCTCGGAGGGCCCCTTCATCCTGACAGGACTCCTTCTCGTTTCCGTCCCTAAAACACTGGTCTACACTCTCTGATAGGGCCGGGCCGGGGCAGGCTCCGATGGGATCGCATTGATTAGTGCCCGGCGGGGCCCGGCGGGGCCCCCGCGACCCCACCGCCGCCCGTCAGCCGTCAGGGAGGGGCCGGCGGCGGCGGGGCCAAGGGGGGGTACCGGGGGAGGGCCCCCCGCCGGCCGAGGCGAGGTGGACGATGACGCCCCATACGGAGCCGTCAGGGAAAACGGGATCCGATGGGGAGTGGTCCGGCTGCTGGGCCGCCGGGCCACTCGGGTTCAACGGCCTTGGGGCGGGATAGGTCAGCGCAAGTGTTTCCTTTACATTGATGAGCTCCGCCCCATGGCGTATCCATTACGGGGCCCCGGGGGTCACGCGGCGGCAGCGGCGGCCACGCTGAGCTACGCCCATGCCCGGCCCGGCTCTGGGCCCGGCCGCCACCGCCGCCGCCTTCGTTAGAGCGCTAGAGCGGCTGCTATTACGACTGCATCCTGCCCTTGTTAGCAAGGCGTTGCACCCGGCGGTGAACGCGCGGGCCTGCGGCAGCCTGCGGGGACGCGGTCCCCAGGGCCGCCAACCCTCGGGGCGTACCCTACGGCGGCGGCGGCGGCGGCGGCGGCGGCCAACCTCCAAACGAGAGCGAGGCGCGGCAGCGCGCGCCCACAGTTGGCTGCACCGTCAGCAGCTTCCTCCTCCTCGCTGCAGAGCAACAGGAAGCCCGCTCATTCTGACGGGTGACGCGGCTGCTCCGCAGCGCCCGCCGCAGGCAGATGAGGAGGACGGCTAGGAGCGATTACAAACTACAGCGCTCTGCTGCGGACAATCTCGCCAACCCTCACACCGCAACAGACGAAAAGGAAAAAAAGAAGAGGGCAAGTGCGCAAAAGTTTCTCGGTTTGAAGAAAAAAGAAAGGGATCATGATGGGAGTGATAAAAAACAAACAACACAGTACGGAAAACGAGCGCCATTTAACTCCGGCGCGCTGAGCGCAGCGATAAAGTCTGCTACCGCCAACAACAAACAACACCACACGCGTCACGTTCGGTTGGCCACACTGAGTGGACGCTACCAACTGCGCAGAGAGCGCCGGCGCGGCGCTGATCCTGGGAGATCTCGGCCAGCTTTATCAGCCCCGCGTATCGGGTCATTCAGGGAGAGAAGGGTCTTATTCGCCGATGCTCCGCGACGACCCAAAGCGGAAAAGGCCCAGCGTAACGACACTCGTGTGTGCTTTTCTTTCATCGTCTTATTCTCCGCCTGCTCTGGAGACAGTTAGTCATACCCGTCATCGTGGCCGTGCGTGCAGTGCGTGCGCCGCCGCAGCTGTCAGATATGCGGTGCATCTGCAGAAGGCGGCGGCGGCGTTCATCTTCGCGCCGCAGATGGCCCCTTACAAGGCGAGGACGAGTTCGTTAGCCCCGCACCACTATTAGCGCTCCTCAGAGAGGAGACTTCGCACCCACCGGATGGGAGAGGTCGCACTACCAGACGCACAAGGGAGGGAGGGAGGGAGGGAGGGAGAGGGGGGTGAGCCACCGCATGAGAGCATTTTCGGTCTACTTGTTCCGCAGAAGCAGCAGCCCCCGATACGGGTACGTACGCACCATACGAGAGGATTATTATGCCGAGACTACCGGCTCGTATTATTTACATCGTTAATAATCCCCGCCACGTTTCTTTTATTTTAATTTTTTTGCAGTGTGCCCACACCAGGCGCCTTATTAGAGCATTGCGGTGCAGCCGAAATGGCGGCGGCGGCGGCGGCGGCGGCGGCGGCGGCTTGTGCCCAGCGGACCCTCGCCCTACCGCCGCCCTGCCGGATGACCAACACAAAGGGGGGAAGGAAGACACACACACACACACACACGCACACTCGTGGGGGAGGGGGGGGGCAGTTCCAGGTCGGTGCGCACCCCCGCGCACCTCCACGGCCGTTGGAGGATCTCTTTCGGCCATCTCCCCCTCCTGCCCGGCCCTCACCCTTGCCCCGGCAGAGACCCCTGCAGCTGTCCACCTGCGCCGCCCGGATGCAGGCCCGAGTTTAATTTCATACACGCCGTTGCATCCCGCTGCACACCCCGCCTTTCTTTCTCTTTTTGATACATTCAATCGGACTGCACTTTTTTGTACGGCTTTTTCCGAGGCTTTTCCTTCTCCAGTTCCGAGAGCGGGGAAGAAAGGAGAGCAGGGGCGGATGGTTTTTGAGCGCACCATCAATTCCATCAGATAAAGGTGTAATTTTTTCAACTTCCTACTATCACCTGCTCGACGCAGAGGGTACTATCTCTTTACGCGGCCTTATGAACCCCCGTGAACCCCTCTACGGGGAAATCACTTGCGAAATAGTTCGTACGCCTTCCCCCGAAATAAAGGCGAAATAGAGCGAAATACACACTAACTGGATTTGTAACTTTTAGTGCGCTTTTTTGTACAAATTTGTGCGAATGATTTGTGTAAAGTTACGCATACAAACTATTGCACAAACTGATACGCAGGCATTCGCAGGTTTATGGCTGTACATTTTATTCGCAGAAATCCGTACACTTAAAGCGCACACTCAAGAACAAGAAAATATGTAGCTTATTAAAAATAATAGGTGCTTCTTTTGCACTATTTCATTCACATTTTTGTATGATAAAGTACAAATTATTTGAACTAGGTTGTTCACATTAGCAGACAAAATTGTGTAAACACATGTACAAATTTGTGCAATTTTTAGAATAAAATGGTACAAATTAATTAGCTTTCAGTTATGCAAATAATGAACACAATTTGGTCGAAAAAAAAAAGGTCAATAGTAACTATAAATTTGGGAGCAAGGTTTCTCGCTCCCTGATCAGTGCTGTAAATTTTCTTGCTCTTGGTCTATTTTACCGTCCCATGATAAACAGATGGAAATACTATTTTGATAGGGGGGCGCGTTTTGTTTAATTGAATTATAATTGTCCCCAAACATGCTGATTACTTATTGTGATCAAATGTGTTTTGATAGCCACAAATAGTTCCTTTCCGTCTAATAAATATTGGATGACTTCTGTGGCACTCCAAACCAAAACATTTTCCGCCGTAAATTAATAACACACATAGTTTTGAAGATCATTATGTGTTTGGTGGCTTGCAGTCATATTATAATATTATAATTACATCTTGGAAAAGAGCCATGGAAGACTCTAATGTTCAACCGGAATTTAAGGTAAAGGTGGAAAACTTACCAACTTGGCTGCTGTAGTGGGGTGTGGAGCAACTATTGCTAATCTGGGTTTAGAGGTTAAGTGCCTCAGCTATTTGACAATGAAGTACGAAATCCACGCACTGGCACTCTTTGACTCTCACGTTTACTCATTTTACTCAGTTCTCTTACAATTTTCTGCGTCCACACGGTCGTCGTCGTCTCGTCGTTCTACCCGAAACCCTCAAACATATCTGGGAGCGGCAAGGGTGGCAAGGTCAAGGGAAAGTCCAAGTCCCGCTCCTCCGCTGCTGGGCTAGACTCAGGTTCCCGTCGGAAGGATCCATCGTGTTTTCTCCGCAAAAGTAACTATTCTCAACGTTCCGGTGCTGGTGCTCCCTTTGCCGCCGTCATGCAAACGTCAGCAAACGCCGCAAACGTCGCACTTGACAACAAGAAGACGAGGATCAGCACTCGTCACTTGCAGTTGGCCATCCGTCCGTAACGACGAGGAGTTGAACTGAAGCTCGCTTCCTTTGACACAAACGTGTACAAGTGAACAATAAACACACATTGTCGCGGTCCTCCGCGGTGTACCGTCCACACCCAAAACCTCCGGAAAGGCCGCACTCAGAAAACCGATTGTTCAACTCAACTAAATTTAGTGTTGAGGAAACCAACGAAATGTTGTTTCCGTCGACCAAATTTCAATCGTGTTGATTGGATAATTTAGTCAGGTCGATATAAAGTAACCAGTTCGACAATATTTTGGGTTGGGCTGGTCACATTTAATTGTAAAAGCTTGATTAAACGTTTCGTTGGATTTAGGGAGTAAATTTTGTTTCCTTCAACACAAATTTAGTCATACGGACTAATAGCTTCTCTCGGTGCGCCAAGAAGGGGGGCAAGGCCCAGAAGCACATCTCCAAGGGCGACAAGAAGAAGAAGCGTAAGAGGAACCGCGACCCGGATCCAAAGAAGAACAGCAGTTCTTCCTGAACCCTTTCCTCCTTAGCGTTGATTGGCCGACGCTGACGAAGTTCTCGAACCCGACACTAGGGGGCGACCGCCCTTGCGGCCAGTTCAAGAACTTCGTCGGCGGCAGCCAATCAGTGTGGGCGAGGAAAAAGTTCAGACCGATTCGTAGCGATAGAATTGAGAATTCGGACACATTCTCAAACCTTAAATATACTCTTAGTGTGAAACGCTTCGATGCCAGTGCGTGCTGTTCCCACAGTCGCGTTACCATTCTGGTGTACTTCATTCTCTAGAGAGCTGTGTTATCTGTGAAGTATAAACCTAAAATGCGAGGAAGAAGAAAACGGAAATCACTATGCTTTTACATGAGACTTCCGTTTTCTTAATTGTTGCCTGTATAGGGTTTTTCAATGGAGCGCTGCCCGGAAGTAAGAAGAACAAAACCGGATACAGAGAGCGGTGGTAGGGGCGGGCGAGCGGAGGAGCGGAG
>NW_026267327.1:445049-446171 GCF_000697945.3 Frankliniella occidentalis | reverse complement strand
GGGGGGGGCTGGCACTGGCGTCATCGCAGGGGGAGTGAATTTTCACACGTGTTTATGCCCGGTCATTATCATTATAAGAGCGTGTTTGCCGATGCCCCGTCCTTGGCGCGGAGCACGCTGGGAAAAATCACTTGGTCACAGGACAAAGTAAGGCAAGGAGAGGAGACCCCCGCAGGCCGCCGTTGCGCTGGCCCCACGGCCACCAGCCGAGCCAGCTAGAAGTGCCAGTGGGGCACAAGTGCGCTGATTTTTGTTTGTTCTCCGATGGAGGAAACTCGACCGTGGCGTCGTACGCGAAAAAAAGCAGCTCGCCGCCAACTCCCAATAACTTGTGTCTTTTTAGAGCGAAATAAAAAAAAATTGTGGACTAATAAATTGGTAGACATTACTACTATACGACTTGATCGGGTCTGCTGCTGCTCCATTTAATTGGCAGGCGGCAGCCAGGCGCGGCACTGTATGACGCTGTTGCCTCATCGGTCCAAAGTTTCCACACCACGATATAAAAAACGGCATTAACACTTTGCCCCTTTCGTCCCGCTTCCTCCTGTATTAGCATTTATATTTTGTCGCGAAATAACACCAGCGATTGGTGTCTCGTCGTCAGCCCAACCGTCACCATTCGCGCTGCCCAGTACCGGCTCAACGCGGAGAGCCATCGAAGGCGTCGGGATAAAAATTGACAGGCGTGAAGGAGTATCTGGGTAACTGATAATTTATTTTTCATTTTAAAAAAATCTGAGGGTGTGTGAACCTGGGTGGTCCGCATCCCGTTGGCAACAGCGATTCCAATAAAAATTCGTGCGCACTCTAAACTTTGCGGCCTCCTTTCATGCCACGATATGGCTTGCAAAAAGGGAAACAAAACAAACACAAACATTATCGGGAAGACCTCCAATATTTGGTATTCAAAAGTGACCAAGAATTGACAGTCCTTGCCTAGATGCCAAAATGTGCCATTTCAACATGCCAACATTTTTCAATGAAAAGGAACGCCATAAGATATTGGCATAATGCAAAGAGAAAGAGCACGGTAAATCCGCTTCCTTGATAATCAAGGACAAAATTAGGTTTTCAAGGATAAAATCTCGGTTTCAAGGACCAGAACACCGATTCAAGCAC
>NW_026267327.1:442807-443621 GCF_000697945.3 Frankliniella occidentalis | reverse complement strand
AGGTCCCTGAGGGCCTAGGCTGGGACCTCAGGTCCCAGAGGCGGACCTCAGGTCCGAGACGGTTACCTCAGGTCCCCGGGGGTTGGGGTGGCACAGTAAGGTCCCGGAAGGTCCCCTGAGGTCCCAGGCGAGTACTTCAGGTCCCTGGGGGCCTAGGCTGGAACCTCAGGTCCCAGAGGCGGACCTGAGGTCCGAGACGGTAACCTCAGGTCCCCGGAGGTTGGGGCTGCATAGTAAGGTCCCAGATTGTCCCCTGAGGTCCCAGGCGAGTACCTCAGGTCCCTGAGGGCCTAGGCTGGGACCTCAGGACCCAGAGGCGGACCTGAGGTCCGAGACGGTTACCTCAGGTCCCCGGGGGTTGGGGAGGCACAGTAAGGTCCCGGAGGGTCCCCTGAGGTCCCAGGCGAGTACCTCAGGTCCCTGAGGACTCAGGTTGGTATCTCGGGTTCCATAGGTGTCCCCGGGGTTCCAGAGGGCTACCTAAGGTCTCTGCAGACTCTGGCTGGTTCCAGAGGTACTAAGTGTATACCAGAAGACTCCCACGAACGATGCGACGCAAAAAGATGTTGTGGAGTATTTTAAAGGTTTCTAAAGGGTTTTTTGGTTTTCATTAAATATCTCAGGACCACTTCCTCTTTTTGGACTTTTGACATCACTATCGAATTTCTTTCGTCGAGACCTTTCAAACGAGTATATGGTTGATAGGGTTTCGAGGTTCCTTAGCCTATCTTCTTTCCTAGGCTTGAGAACCCTATCAACCTTATACTCGTTTAAAAGGTCTCGACGAGGGAAATTCGATAGTGATGTCAAAAGT
>NW_026267327.1:437692-442757 GCF_000697945.3 Frankliniella occidentalis | reverse complement strand
TAACTCATACTATTCATAATATCCATAATACCCATAATATTCATAATATTCATAATACCCATAATATATAATACTCCGTACACGGCTCAGGAGAGTGGGCGACCCCTTGGACAATTCTTACTGACCAATATGAAGCTTGAAAGATAAAACTGGCCTGCCGGCCGGTAACGAGACAGTCCAGCTCCAAAAGCAAATTCAAAATACAGGCGCTAAGGCTCGTATCTTTAACTTCAATAAGGCATCAAAATAAGACTGAAAATCTTCTTATCAAAACTGAAACGTTAATCGGCAATATCGGCAACGGCAACCTTTATCAAGACGGGATACTTTCACCTTTACCCAGGAGCGCTTTATCATGTTTCAGAAAACTGTGGTTATAATCAAAAACAACGAAAATCAGCAAATTATGCTAGAATTGCCATTCAAATTTTGCTGAATTCGTAATTTCTGCGTGCGCGAAAACAAGCACGTTCATGTTTCAGAGCGTTCTTGTTCAAATTTAAAATTTGATCAGACTGGAGCTGGAGACCACTTCTCAAGTGGACGGGCCATGTGGCGCGCCGTGCCGAATGAGCTCTAAGAGGGAAGGGGCTGGGGCGCGCGGGCGCAGGGCGCAACGCAGCTTGCGGCGCGAAGCGAAGGCTGGAAATGTTTACAACTCCAGCAGAGCGATGACAGGGGACTGCCACCGGGCTTGGCACGACGGAACGGACGGACACAGCCTCCCCGAGTATTATATTATAGCAAGACAGATCTTTATCAACGTCAATCGGCTGATCAAAACTGGAACTGGAACGTCAATCGGCAAACTTTATCAAAACTGGATAACCAAACGAGAACCGACAATATTTATCAAAACGGGAAACTTTTACCTTCGGGTAGAGACAGACCACAAGGGACTGTCTAAAAATCAAACTTTTACTTTCACGTGTTTTGGGGAGACATAAAGTTTGACAGCCAAGGGCTCCACAACCGCTTCGATGACAACCACCGTGCTTTCTGAAAGTGGTTTACGGACCGTTTGCCATCTTCCTGTCAGGACGCAACGGCGCGAAAATTCAAACATTTCGAGATATCGCGACTGTCTCCAGGTGCCCCTGTCTCCAGGTGCCCCACTCTCCCCTACGATATCGCCTTGTCTAGCGGTACTGTAGAGGCCGTATTAGTTTGAGCATAGGATGCATCGTTATGGGCAATGAGTTAGTTGACGTTGACACTACACACTGAGACTCTTAGCCCGTCCGCCTTGTCTCCGTCTGGTCTGGGCAGGGCAGAGTGAGGCTCCGTTTAGTTGCCGTGACGGTTGGCACCACTGGTCCACTGACACGGGCATAGAGACACAGGTGCGACAGGGCGACGGGCGTCTTTCACACATTTTCCACAACTCCCCCACTTCCGGAAGCTTTTCGTGGTTGCGTGCGCCACGACAAGAGGAGGAGGAGGAGGAGGAGACTGACGTTCGTGGGCCGCGTCGCACCTCAGCCTCAGCAGCAGCAGCAGCAGCAGCAGCGTGGCGGCGCAGACTACTTCCTGCGCTCTGTTTCACCGTATTGTATCCGTTTCCCCCAATGGGCCTACTCCCACACGCGCCCGCCCGCGAAACTAAGCCAAGCCACCCATCGGGCTCGCGGCAGCAGTAGTAGTAACCACCAGCAGCCGCCTAATTGAATGCACCAACAAGAGAGGCCGTTGCACACATGCGGCAGCAAGCCCAGCAAGCGCAGAGGCAGCAGACAGCTAGCTGCTTCTCGTGAATTGTGACGCATCGGACCCACAAGTGCACGCTGCTGCTGCGCGCTTTCACAATTCCGATCTGGCACATCTTGTGTGGCGACACGAGTGTGCGTGCGTGTGTGTGTGTGTGTGTGTGTGTGTACGCGCGCGCATCCCCCACGCACGCGCGCGCACCCTGAATATTTATGAAATTGTCCCCGCAGTGTGATTACCTTTCACCGCCAGTATTAGTGGTGCTGCGGGTCGTATCCGGGCGGCGGCCGGCCCGAGCATGCCGTGGAAAACTGATGCAAATCTGTGCAGGACGACAAACGATGGGGTGGGCTCAGCGAACCTTACCAAAGGGGCCAACAACCCCCCTTTTTGGGGGGGAGGGGGATACTTTTGAGACAAAATGCCAAAAATTAGCGTCGACAAGAGAACGCCAAAAATTTAGCACCACTCAGTTTTAGGAGGAAAAAGCGATAGGACGCAATAAATGTTACTTCCCGCGCTTTTCCATCCGGAGGGCCTAACTTTATTGTAGGGCGCATCTCTTCTATATCGTAATTTCCTAAATTTAAAGGGGAAAAGCAAACCATTCGAAAACTGACGCCATTTGCGTACGGTCCCAAATGACAATAAGTTTCTGGGACACGGCAACAACAACAACGGTGCAGTAGTAAAAATGAATGAGCTTCTGCGGGGCGGTGGAAATACAAGCAGCAGCGTTTGAGAAGCGATGAGAGAGTCGCGCTTTTTCAGCGCGCAGCGGCGCGGCGGCAGCGGGCCGTGTTCTGCACACAGTAGTGCCGATAGAGCGGGGCGGCCCATAAATATACATTAGGGCATTAGGGGCGAAAACGAAAACCGTCACAGCGGCGGTAGCGGGCTGCGCGCGGCCGACAAATCGGGTGCGGGATAGAGGAGAGAGAGAGAGAGAGAGAGAGAGAGAGAGAGAGAGAGAGAGAGAGAGGCCGTTAGTCTTTGTACCGTTCGAGATGCATAGTGAGGGAAGAGTTGTGCGCCCGACACGCGCGCGGGGGAGGCACGGGCTGGTCGGCGCGCGCGACATCTTACTTGACTATTATTGGTTGCGATTGGGCCGACTGCAACGCATCGTATGTGCGGCCCACTCATACTATAGAACGAAACTGCTGGACGTGCAGGAAATATTTGATTATACAGTATTATGATGTTGTTATGGTTGAAATGTGAAAAATATATATCCTCGTAACAATATCATTAGTTAATAAATATTGTAATTTTACGATATCATATTTTTCACATTTCAACCTCCATCATAATATTGCATAATCAAACATTTCCTGGAACATTTTACCGTAAAAGCTACAGCCATTTTTTAACAGAATACTGGCCGCAGAAACTTAAAATGCCGACATACACACTCTAAATGAGACATTTCCCATTGAAATTTTACTCTACTCCCTCCAATCATTGTTTTGCATTACGACGCTGCAGACTGCACTAAGTTCCACAAAGCAGGACGGACGGCACGGATGGCGCAGGACACTCTATTGTCTGAAGCGCTTTCGTTTTGATTTCTTTTTAGGGTGCGTGTGTGTGTATTGTTCAAGGGCCTAGCGAGCGAGTGGCTTGGTAGTCGCGCCGGGGGACCGTAGGGCCGGTAGGGACACAACAAGCAGGGTCCAGAGCCATTGTTGCATTTCTGAGTCAGATGTGTTTCTCCGGCGCTCCGCCTCCTCGTTGAGAGAAACAAATTCCGGATATCTTTCGAAGGGAAAAAATCTCTGCCACATCAAGCGAAGCCGATGAAAGAAAATCTTAATAAAACAAAAAATGTTGAATTCTGTTTAATTTTAGACATTAATCGATGCGAAGCATAACAATTATTGAACTCATGAATACTTCAAACTTAAAGTATCGTCATCACTTCATTTCGAGAAAAGCATAGACAAGTTAAACACCAAGCCAGGCCAGGCGTAAAAATCCTGACAGACTTAAGTGTAGGTAAAATTTACTTTACTTGCTTCGTCAAAATTGTTGAGGGGCCTGCTAAAGACATTTCAGCAGCAATGACGCACTTCAGCCGAAAAAAAAACTGCAACAATATGCACTGGAAAACGTTTTCGCCGGCGAGGCAAAATAATATTACCCTTGCGTTATACCGCGCGTTTTACTTTGCGCGCGCGCTTCTAGATTTTACACACTCTCACTTTTGCTCAGTCCGCGGTCACGGCGCGGTACATTACATACCCGTCGCCGCCACCACTAATCCGGAAGAGGAGGAAACTGCAGAGAGATAATTGTACCTAAAGGGAGCATCTACCAGCCACCTGCTGTACTACAAGGCGATCTTGTTCCGAGTAGAACATTTTTTTTATGAAACCGGTGAGAAACGAGAGCCGATCACCACGACCGTAAACGCGTAAATGCCGACCCCTTAGCGCTACGAACTCTTCAAAGCTAGATAGGAACAAGGTGCCCCATAGACCCCGAGCTTTGTTGTGGCCATACTGTACCGCATTCGGACGTGAGGGTGGGTTGCCTATCGGCACGCTCTGCTATGACTTTCGAGGCGACACACGGGCAAATCCACAAATCACGCGGTGCACTCCAGAAATAAATGTGCCGCACACGTGCAAGGAATACACATTTGATCCTCAGACACCCTTTGGTCCCTGCCCAACCATACAGCTGCGTTCCCATGTACGACTTACCAGTCAGGAAGCCGCAAACGATTGATTTTTTTCTTGTTGTTTGATGCTGTTTACTACGCCATAAAAGCCTGACCATTATAAATCGACTGTGAATCCTCCCGATGGGGGGGAGGAGCATATGACCTGCGCTCACCAACACCAACTCACAGGGTATTTCTGATACCGGATAAGCCCCTCGAAGAAGGCGCGGCCCGCTGACAAGAAGAGGAGTAGTGGGCTTGAAGGGAGCGGGCCGCCGGGCCGCAGGCCGCCGCTGCTGTGCAGATAAATCTGCGGGGAGGATTCGTTTCAAATTTCGCCGGCCGGATAACAACCAGCATGACGATAATAATTATATCCGCCAGTGCTTTTCTCCCCCGGGTCGCACGTGCACGCGCTCACACGGCCGCACACGTGCAGGACCAAATCAAGACATTGCGCGCGAGCAGCGCGGAGCAGCGGGAACCGTTCGCCGGAATCGAACAAACTCGCTACTCCTCCTCCGCCACCAGCGCCTTTCCTCTCTGGGCAACATATCTTACTCGCCTTCCCGAAAAGAGAACTAGACCCTCCCTCCACCTCTCTCCCTCTCCACCTCTTTGCGCGAGTCACGAGCTCATTCGCAAAAAACGTGCGCGTCGGTTTGCGCACGAGCTCAAACGGACCGGGGG
>NW_026267327.1:432434-437642 GCF_000697945.3 Frankliniella occidentalis | reverse complement strand
AGGGCATTCCGCTGCAAGCGAACCGGAACCCAACGAAGAAAAGCATGACTGCTCGATCTGCTTCCCTCTGCGTGCACATTGGCTGACCGACATACCAACGTCGTTGTTGGCAAATCAGCGTTTAGGAGCGAACAGATGGGCAGTGATGCTTTTCCTCTTTAGGGTTCGGTTCGCTTGCAGCGGAATACCCTACAGGGAAGTAGTACGGGACTAGGGCCTCGCACAATAAAGAATTCCGGTACAGTTGCAGTGCGAGTGCGGGCAAGAAGAAAACGGAAATCGCTATGCTTTAACATGGTGACTTCCGTTTTCTTGTTCCTCGCATTCTTCTGCATTTCGGCTTTACCGGAATGCTTTAAATTTGACATGCTCACTGAATCCGTCGGGGACATTTTACTCCAAAATTAGGGAAACAAAACCAGGGGTATGCAACGCATTCTCTGCGTAACAACAAAGACATGGATATAATCAATGCTCCAATAGGGTTTTTCAATGGAGCGCTGCCCGGAAGTAAGAAGAACAAAACCGGATACAGAACAGAGAGCGGTGGTAGGGGCGGGCGAGCGGAGGAGCGGAGTGCGGGCGGGGAGGCTCCCCTCCACCCGCCGCTCCTCCGCGCGCCCGCCCCCACCACCGCTCTCTGTATCCGGTTTTGTTCTTCTTACTTCCGGGCAGCGCTCCATTGAAATACCCTAATAGGGAATGCTTAATTGTACCATCCTGTTAAAAATCAGAGGTGTTGAGGTTAAGAGTTTTAGTGTTACCTGCCCCGTTGACACCTTCATACTTCTTTCCAATGTACTGCTACATAAGTAATAAGTAAGTGTGAGGCAACTGGTGCCTGTTGATGCCAACATATTGTAGGTAACGCTGCAAACATTATTTAAATTGCGTCGAATGCCGCATTGCATTCACTATTTGTGGATATTGTAGGCACCTAGCCAAGTAAGTCATACTAAATTCAATGACATGCAAATTTCTTTTTGAAAATACTTAGCCAAAAAGTTTTGTTTTTAAAATATATTATCTGGTACTATAAGTATTTTTATTAGGATTAACTCGAACTTGTTTGGACTGTACTGTTTTTATTATGAATAACATATTTCAAACTAAATGTTATTTGTGCATTACAAACCTCTGACCATTTGTATAGTACTAATTTGATTTATACTAACAATTGTTATCGTACAGACCGACCTGGATCATAGGAACCGGATCAAAGCTGAAAATGATTCGTATTACCAAACAAATCTTAAAAGTAGTATATCAACCCAAGTTCTTCGCAGGACTTTAATAGTGTACTCTCCGTCAGCAAACAATTTTGTTGGAGTACGTTAACAAACCCGACCATTATCAAGAAGGCTATAGAGAGAGTAATAAATTTATCCGTAGCTATGATTATAAAAATGTCCCTTGCTATAATTAAATAAAACTATAGTTGAAGATAAATTTGTCCATAGCCATAAACGGATTTGTCCATGGATACAAATTAATGTATTCCTCATTAAACAATTTTCTCCTTAAATGTTAATAAAATTGTCAATAGCTAGCAATGGTTTCTCAATTGAATCATTTTTATGGGTTCATTAAAAGGTCCGTTGCAAAAGGAGGTAATTGTTGTATTTAAATGGATAAAAATGTTGGTATTATAGTTGCATAAGATTCAAAGTAGTGAGAAGATAAATTTATCCACAGTAAAGGATAAATTCATCCTTTGAGGATTGAGGGTGTACACTGTGGATTTTTAATCAAACCACCCAACTCTCCCCAAAGTGTTTTTGGACCGAACATTTATGAATTGTAGTGTGTTTGTGAGGTAAGGCCCCATATAATTTTAGTTCATGGTCTCTACTTTTCAATTCAACAAATATTTTAAAAACTATTCCCTTGGGACCACAAATATTTTAGCACCATGGAGTTTATGCAAATTAATTGCATACATAGATTTTCTACGCTTCTTTTGCACAATTTGCTACTAAAATGTGCATAGTTTTCTTACAAATCTTTGAATGGCTGTTGTGCGCAAAATGTGTACGGATTTTATGCAAATTATTTGCATACAAATCTGCGCTTTAATTTGTAACCCAGTTTTGTGTGCTAATGTGCACAAAATTGTACAAATTTGCGCAGAAACCTAGTTGTGCGAATGAAGTGCACAAAAAAAAGTTACAAATCCAGTTAGTGTGTAGTCAGTGAAATTGTCGCGAAATACCCAATACTCCGAAATGCCCTGAAATAATCCGAAATAGGCAAGAAATAGCCGAAATGGCAGGAGAAATACCACGAAATAGCCCGTACGCAACGAACCCAAGTGATTTGCCCTCGCTTCTCTACCCCTTTTCATAAAAACCACAGGATTTCGGTACTTGAACCCGATCCCACACGTCCGTCTGCCCGGCCCCGGCGGCAAGCTATATTGGCGGTGCGAGGAAAGGGAGAGTTGACTGGATGGCGTTCCGCTCCTACTCGCTCAGGCAGGCCCCGGCCTGGCCCCGGCCGGCTCGGCTCCGCCCCGCACACCCTGCCGGCAGCGCCCGGCTGCGCTCGGCTCGGCCCGCGGCGGCAGCGGCGGCGGCAGCAGGTCTCGCTGCCCACATGACACACCGCCCGGCCGGCCGGGCGGGTTGCATCCCCCTCTCTCTCTCTCCCTCTCTCTCATCTTTCTCCCGCTCGCTCTCTTGTCTTCCCCGGATCCAGTCTCGAATGAATGGATGGGTTCCCCAGCAGCGCAGCGCTCTGTCCGGCAACACAACAGCTCGTCCTGGGCACGCCGGCGGCGCCCGGCCCTCTCCAAACTCCTGCTGCAGAGATTCGTGGGACCCGACATGTTCGAATCTCCATGACTTGAAACTTTCAACCCTCTCTTAATAATGATTAAAACAGGGGAGGATAATAGATACTAGCAAACCTAGCAGCGCCTTGCGTGCAGCATCGTGCTTCCAGAATTCAAAGGTGAACACGCTCGCCAGCTACCTCCATACACGGAAAAAAAAAGTTAGTTGTTTTGACTAATGCCTTAGCTGCATAGCGGTTAACGAACCTGTTAGCTGTGTGGGCTAATCTGTGTTAGTGGCTACAGCCCACGACAAACGGCGGTCGTCTTTTATTGTAGCAGCTCACCAGATCCGTCGTACTGACTAAGGCGATAAGTTAGCTCTGCCAAAACTTTCGTGTTCCCGTATCTGACGGATTTGAGATGAACTAAGAAAGACAATTCTTTCTGCCGTCTGACATCATATGGTTGCATCACCAAAGTTTATTAGTTCATGCTCTCAGTTGTTTTAGTAGCAGCTATTAAATATCTCAATTTCCTCAGCTAATAGTGAATGTCAGTAGAATTAAAGTCTTTAAAATAGTGTGTGGATTTTTTAGGAATAAAAAGTTTAGCAAAGTGATTCATTAGAAAATCTTATTTATTCCCATGATTGCAAACATAACAGGGTGCATATGCACAAATGTATTCTAAATACAATAAATAACAATATCAAAACAATACAGTAATCTTAAGATAAGGTAACATTTAAACATCATGTAACAAACTATGTGTTTTGGTGAGGACATCTTTCAAACATGATGAAACACAAAATTTACCTTTACATTAACTATTAAACATAACGTCTAAATTATTACGATTACATATCTGATAAGGCATTTATGTAGTTTGTAGACAAAATAATTCAAAGAGCATGTCTTAAAACTACATACTTTTTACAGTCAACAGAAAAGTGAATGCTCAATGGCAAAGGTTCCAAAATTTTAGAGGGGGAAACATGTCCATAATTATCAGTGCTCTCCACCTCATAAGCATGGAGGTGTTCATCAAAACCCTGGCATAAAAGGTAGGAAAAAATAAAAACAAACTCAGTTTCATTTGTGAGAAGGATGGACTCAATTATGCCAAATCTAGGACATCCGCCTTGATTTACATCCAAGATAAGGACCATTCCAGGTTTGTACTTAAACCTTTTATACTCTACCCAGTTACACTCCAAACAAGATTGAGAGAAATAACAATTTGGGAGAGGATCAACAAAATGTTTGTTTTGAAAGTCTTTCAAGAACACTTCAGAACAAGGCCCATATATTGTTTCAGGTAAAAGAAATTTTCTGGATTTTAACTTGTGGCACCAAGTAAGTTGGTGAGAAACAGCAACTGTCTTCTCAATATATCTTCGGGATTGAGTAGCATGTGCTGGAATGGTGAGTGACCGGTGTTTTCTTTCAAAGTGTTTTGTTGAGGTTAAAGAAACTGGTCCACTTTCATCTAAAATCCTAGGATAATGAACCAAATTGTGAAATTTTGATTTTAAAGTGTCATTAGTTACCTCTGTATACATAGTATTGAATTCTTCTACAAGAACCTTAAATGAGGCTGACTGGTGACAAGACAAACTTGGAGACAAAACAATATCCAACAATTCGCGCAGTTTTAAGTACAATTTCCAAAATTCATCTTCATGTGGAACCTTGTCCCCAATTAAAATGCCAAACATTTTAACAAATAGAAGAGTTTCAGAGCCTGACATTTTTAGTTTTTTGCGTTTACAAGTTTCATCAGACAACAGGGGAAACTTATTTGAGTCACAAGGTCCAAATTTAAAAAACTCCATTCTATGGTTCAATAGGCCCAGAGAAAAATACCTTGGATCACCACCTGGATAGGGAGCTTTAGTACAGTGTTTCAATACATGAATCAATACGTAGTGGCAAATTCCTTCATTAAAATCATGGAAAATATCCACCGAATAATTCTCCGTAATGTGGAAAGAAGGTAAACTGTTCAAAGCACAATTTTTCTTAACTCCTGTTAGTTCAACATTGTTAACAGCTAAATCTTCTTCATAATTTTCTTTGGTTCTCAAGGACTCTGCATTTTCAACAGACTGTGTATTAGCAACAGTTTTGTGAGTTTTGCAAAAGCGACAATAATAACCCGCTGAAAAAGATTCAGCAAAACCGCCAACTGAGTTCAAACCCATGTTATCTCCCAACAAAAGGCTACTAACAAAGAACACCTTTTTTGGACCATCAGGAGTCTCAACAATAATTCCATTTTCTTCAAGAGCTTTCAGTTGAGAAATCAGAGGCCCAAAAGCTTTATCGTCAGAGAAGCAACGATAATCGGGGTTAAACACAAGAGCCAAAAATATATCATCAGTGCTAGCACAACATTCTGGAGGCAAACATGGAATTTGCACATATGCACCC
>NW_026267327.1:428510-432384 GCF_000697945.3 Frankliniella occidentalis | reverse complement strand
TGGCACGTTTATTGTATATACATTGTATTAGATTTTATAAAAACGTATACATGCCTCTGTATATAATTGTATAAAGTTTTACCAAATATTATACACATTTGTAAAACACCCTTTATATCGTTATATTACGGTGTACACAATCATATTCAATTTTATAAAAGTCTATAAATTGTAATAACATTTCTTAGTGAGTTGTATACAAACCGTTTCACCCGGGGCCTTATAAACGACACTTTTATTCCGTACTGTTTCATTTCTCCTCCAAAATGTAATCGATTCAGTGGCTTCATAGTCTCGGCCCGTCGGCTCCCTGCGCCGGGTGGGTCGTTTGCGCAAGCGCGCAGATTGCACTCACCTTGTCACATCCACGCGTGATCACGCGCTGACCCCCGCGGTGCTGCGCGGTGCGGCGCTGCGGTCCAGGGCCTAGGTGCGGTGCGGTGCGGTGTGGCGGGGCGGGGCGGGGAGGGGCGAGGGCAGACGTGAGCGGGATGCGAAGTCTCTTGCTCTTATTTTTCAGATGTCCTCTACCGTGTCCACGTCTGCGTTGTACGGCCCCCGTGCAAGGTCGGCCCGGCGCTGTCCTGGCAACGTGAGATCATCCTCCTTCCGCCGTCACCATGGCACCCGCCCCATCTTGCCAGCCTCTCCGCGCCATTTAAAAGCCGCACCTGTTTAACGACAGACGACAAAACCCACCTTGATCCAAATTCTACTTACAATTTTGTTCGCCTAAAACCAGACGAATTGTGTAAAAGTGTACACAATTTGTGTAAATTTACAAACAAACTTGCAGCCGGTCAAAACCAGCACAGCGTGACCACATTGTGGTCATGCCGCAAAGAACTTGTGCTACAAGAATTTAGCTTTCTGAGAGTACAACTTCCCATTGTTTCCCATTTTTTGAGCAAAGCAAAGTGAAGTCATCCGCAACAATATCAACAAATTCCGTAAGATCTTTGCAACCCTCACATGCCTTTACTGAAATAATATAATACAAGACCAGATCATTACATACATGTCATCTGCTTTCGCTATCCGTTCCTTGGCAAAAAAAAATTTCAGAAAAATAATTTAATGTGCAGCTTCCAGAAAATTCTGTGCATGCTCTATGGTTAGTTTTTAATGCACTCTCTTCACACCTCACTCCATTAGAGTCTTCATTTATCAATTGGAGGGATGGAGGCAAATAACAGTTGACTGTTAGAAATAACTGTATAACTAATTTTCCTTGTTAGAACTACAGAACTCATCACCCCACACATGCGTCAGTCATTTGTATTTGTTTCATAGAACTCTAACCAACACCTATTAGTTCTAGCACCTAATAACATGCTATTTGATAAATTGGCTTTTGGCTTCAACAGAAAAGACCGACTTTATTCATCAAAGGTGGGACTGAGAAACACTAAGGTGACACAGCCACACACATGTGCGGTGACGGTGTTATAATTACTGCAGGTAAAAACTCACTTTGTGCAACATTCCAAAAGGTTCAACAGGGGTTGGCCATGCGAAAACAGGTAGCTAATAACCTCAAAGGGTTATGTGGTAGCGGTAGTAAAGCAGCCAAAACCTTTGGCAAAGACTCTACATAAGACGATGCAAAACTTGTGGGGGATGATAATCCGAGAACAGCTCCAACTGCCACCGAAGTGTTCCACACTGAACTTTTACTTTAAGTTTGGCGATAAATTCTAGATTGTCTTTGTTGCGACGCCATGTTGCGCTCCGACGAATAGCGGGGCGGGCGGGCTGACTGAGGAGACAAGTAGCGCGCTCTTGCGGGGTGATTTGGAAGTCTGGAACATTTTGGCCTTCCCTCCGGTAGTACCACAGTCAGACACTGCGTGCCCCCCTTTAAACCGATATGTAATCATATTTTGAAAAGGACACTACGCATGGCATGCAAATTACAGCACACAAGCTACGTACTTTATTCGTGGTTCGCCCTCAATTGACTTTAGTTCATAGCTCATAGAATTGGCAGCCTTTGGGACCACCAAATTGCGCTGTTTTCCCCACAATTTTGTCCAAAAGAAATATTTATCTGCCCGGGCAGCTATGAGGAATAAAGTGGGACGTTTAAGGTTTTGCACTTACCAGATGGATAGTGCCAGTCGAATTGGTAGTTTTCGGACAACCAAATGTTTGCAAACCTGTGACAGAGGCGAGTCCCCCTTTCTCCGCGCGTAAGTTTACTTTCTCACCTCCACCACAAGCCGCACGCGTCGCCCACGAGCAAATTATTGTCTGAACGGCGACAGACACTAAACTCGACGGCGCCGGCGCCGCAGCACTCTGCAAATATTGCGCAACCCCTTTTGGCACTCGCTCGCGCGCCGCGCACTTGCTGTTCCATCCTCATATATACACGCATCGGAAAGGTTGAGGCTACGGTCGCGACGGTATGTATGGAAATCTGAGCCGCCCATAGGCAGAACTGTTGTCATCGCTTTCCCTGCCGCCGCCCGGCCGGGGCCGGCCCAAAGCGCATACAGCTGGTAATGTTGGCCGTTTAGTGCTTCGCTAGCGACGCGACGCTGCTCGGGGCGGAAAGGTTACACGGATGGGGCCTTATGCCGCGCGCCACATCGCGCCAAAGCGTCGCCCGGAGACATCGCGGGGCGAGCAGCGCAAGCTGAGCGCAAGCACCGAGGTGAATTGGGAAATTAGCGACGGCCACAGAGAACATGCTGATTTATTATTGACATCGGTGCAGGCGCGCCGCCCGCGAGCCGGCCGCCGCAAGGCCGGAAACGGATACGGCCCGTCCGAGGAATCGAACGGAAACCGAGATGATATGAACGTTACCTCTCCGCCGAGCTGACCGCCGCCCCCCGCGCCCAGTCGCCCCGTGGCTACGGCCGTTTGTCACAGAGAATGCGAACCCGAACACCCGAGTACACAAGCATTTCCCTCCTCTCCCCACCCGGGCCGCAGTCCCAGTCAGTTACAGCCAAGTTACGGCCGGGAAGGGGGCTTTGACGTCAAAGTGCCGAAACATGTAGAATTAACGCAAACCGTCAACCGCCGTTTAAAACTTGACCATAGGAGGCGCAAAACATAAAATTAATTGTACGTTAAGGAATAAACTTGTTCTCTAACTTATATCGTTCAACTTCTGATGTTGATTGGATCATTCAAAACATGCGTCTACGTCTTCTTACGAATCCACTAATGTGTCGTTTCGAAATTTCGAATTACAACCTCTGCAAGGTCTCATAGCGCCTAAGAGGTAGGCACCAATTAACTAGTAGTGCATGTGCGTACAGCGGGTGGCCTACCCCGAGTATCGCAGGCGCCGAGCTCACGCAATTTGCCGAATGATCCAATGAATCCGAGAAACAGACATTCTAGACAATTCCTGAGAAGAACAAGTACTGTTCTCAGCGCAGTGTTAAAATATTGTCGCACCTGCGTAAATTAGCTCGCCCTAATCCACCAGCACGACGAATATTTAAAATGACCACACGTAGTGAATTTTGTACAGTGCTCTTGTAATTTCGCTTACACAACTGAAAAAATTACATTATTGAAGTTGAACACCCTTCATAATCGTGGAATTTCACGAACTTGCAGTTGTTTATCAAAGGCCAGTTGGACATATTTTGACACCGCCTCAGGGACCGCCCCGCCGCCGCCGCGCCGCCGTGTCCTCCGCAGGCGGTGCAGCCTGTCTCCCGACCAAAGCCCCTCGCGACGTCCCGCGCCGCCATCGACGTAAATTATAGCCAAAAAGACGCAGCCAGTCGCGGCGCGACTTGACTATGGAGACAACGGTTACACAAGACGGCAGCGGCATGGGGGAGATAGATGTATATTCCACCGGAATCATAATAGTAAAAAGTAAAACGAGACGGCGAGGAGGTAG
>NW_026267327.1:422895-428460 GCF_000697945.3 Frankliniella occidentalis | reverse complement strand
GGGGGGGGGCGGCGGGCTCGCGCAGACTTTAGGAGGCGAGCGAGCGCCGCGGAAGGGATATACGCAGTGTGTGGTCCTTCCCTTCGCGGATCCGCGTCGCTCTTTTTAAGGTCGGCGCGGGAGGAGAGATAGGAGGGGTCATTAAAAGTGAGTATCGAACTAAATCTCCTCTTCGCTCTTCCGAGAATCATACCCCGCCCCCGCGCGCTTGTCGATAGGCACTAGTAACTCCCCAAACGACGGCCGCGCCGCTGCCTCGCTAGCTGCCTTCGCGGAAAGGAATCTAGTTCGCCATCAAAGAGCTACAGGAGCAGCGGCACCACCGAGCCACCACCTCCAACTCAAATCATCGCTCTAATTTTTTTTCACGTTTATACTTCGCTAATTGATCCGCAGAAATAACGATACGAACAGCAACACGAGCATCAGATCAGAAGCACATACGCTGCGCACGCGCGTTCTAGCATGAGTGTTCTGTGCGTGAGCTCGGCGTGAGCGGGACGCGGCAGCCTTGTTCCTTCGAGTGCCGCGCCACCCCCTCGGGGCACGCGTCACGTGACAGACCGCCAGCACGGGCAACAGAGGCGTCAGGGAGGCGGCGAAGAAAACAAGACTGATTTAAAACTTACAAAAATGCAGTGCAGGATTAACGCGCTCACCTTTACGAACTTTACCAAAAGTTCTTTCTTAACAGTATTTGTAAATTTTGAAATATATTTTTTTGAAAATATTTTAGTGTGTGAAAGAATATGTGTAACATGCAACCAAAAATCAGTACATATCTCGAGACCTTACGAAACCAAAGGTCAATCAAAATTCTGCAAAATGCCATAACTATGCAGAAGTAATTAAACATTGTGTCTGTTGTTTTCGTTGCCTTCCTAGAGAAGCAAGGTCCCTAGACGAATCACGCTAATCGTTTTCCAAACGTCAGAGAGCGAAAAAAAAAAAAAGATAGTAATTCCGCACGTCGAGAGTTTCTTCTTCCAAACTCTTTAATCACGGCTCCGAATTATTAATCCGGAGTTCACAATAGATTGCGCGTCTTTACTTCGCACGATCGGCAGAGATGATCGGTCAGCGACCGCGCTGCTGCTCTGGGGCCTGCTATGGCGCCGCGGGATTTTGCCGTCAAGAAGACGGTGGGGTGGTAGTGGCGGCGGCGGCATCGTGGTCCGATAGAGAGAGAGAAGGGATACAAGAAGTGAGGGCTGCCCAAGAGGGACGGAGAGAGAGAACTACTTGTGATTAGCGAAACACGAAAACGGCGCCACTCATCTATGATTAGCGGTGCGTGCGGCCGGCTCATCACACGGCAGCAGCTCTGGCTCTGGTGCTACCATTCTACCGTCCGAAACCTCCCCGCGCCCCGCCTCCGAGACCAAACGGGAACAACACTGACCAGCAGAGTGACCCCTGCTTAACCAAACCCCCTGGCAGAGCTTGACAGCCCGCCAAATTGTTGGCCCTCCTGCCGCGCGTGATCATCACCGCTCCAGGAAAATAACATCTTCGTATCAAAGGCGGTGAGGTCACCGCGCCCCGCCAAACCCAAAACCTTCGCCGCTGCTGCTGCTGCCCCGCGGGACCGACACTTTTGGACGGATCACGCCGATGTTATTAAACAATTTCTTCCCGATACCAGCCCACGACGCCTAATTTATGGGGAAACGATTGACGCATCCGCCTTTTATGGTTTCGCACCGCAAAACGGTAGATGACGTCGACGTCGGTGGTTTTGCTGGAAAGATGGTGGCTGCTGTCTTCTGTCTACACTCGATGAATTAGTTTTAAGAGCCGGGGCGAGCCGTATCGTCATCTTGCATTAACGGCGCAAAAGAAAACGAAGACAGGCGAAATAAAACGGGCAAGAGATCATCCCGACACATTACCGCCAACCCGTAAAGGAAACGGAGATAGGACCTCTGACCTCATAGCCGTTCGGCAGGGAACGTATGAAGGATAAGAGATGAGCGAGTTCCTGTTCCATTAAACAGGACGGCCGACGCGCCAAGGTTCGTCGCTCGCACGCAGGTACATAAAGAAGCTTGCGCATGACAAAATCGAATGTGAGGTCCTCTACTGTTGACTTCGTGAAAAACCTCGGAAAACCCGCGAGAAAAGCGGCATTATTTTTACGCCAGGGCCGCACGAAGGGGAAAAGAGGGTGACAAGCTAAGCATATCCGACAAAAAAGAGAATAAACATACACACACGCGCCGCGCACACAGGCTGCGCGCATGTCCACCGGGCGCTGCTCGTTTGTTCCCGTCGCACAGAACACCTAGCGCGATAAGCGCTGCTGGAAATGGGCGAAAAGGTCACGCATGCAAAACCCGACGCTAATTCTTCTTTTGCGGATGGGCATTCGTCTTCCAGACGACGATCCTCTATCCACACTCTGGCTGTGTGCTTTGCTTTTTTCCTTGCTGTTTTTTCCCCCTTTTCTTGCACCCCCCGGCCTCCACTAAGCGAATGGTGTGACGCCTAGTCCGTATCGGGAGGGTGTTGTGGCGCGGGGAGCCTCGCCTGCAGCGTCCCTCACTCACGGAGAGTTCAACGCACGGCTGCGCTTAGCGGCGTCAAACCACGTCAATTATTCAAGGCGGTGCGGTAACTTTATCACCGCTTCTACTGCAAATACAAGAGTCAGGGTGGTGCTCTCTTGGAGCGAGATTTTTGGCAGATGACACCTTATAACACCAAACACATTTGATACACATTAGTAATATTAAGGTGCAAGCTAGATTTAACTCTCGATGGGGGTAAGAAGAAGAAGCGCTAGACCAGCAACTAGACATTAAAGGCAGGAGGAATCATTTAAAAAGTACGTCAGTAAGTCACCGTTACGAAACTGCTGTGCGAGCGCCTGATAGATAGGCAAAATCTTGACTTCAGTGCATGTGTGTACTGCCGGGTAGCCTACCCTGAGTTTCACAGGCGCTGAGCTCTGGCAATTTACCGAAGTAATCCGAGAAAAACAAACTAATGTCTGCGGCAATGAGGGACTGACATTGTGCGTCAAACGTTGCTTGTCCGAAGCTCCTGCCCATGGACGCTCTGAGCCCTAGTCTCTTGCTCTGAGTGGGCCGCCGGCTTTATACAACTGCTCGGTGGGTCGGCCTAAGTACCAAGCGCGCCAAAGGCACCCTCGCGCATGATCGTCACGCCTTTTGGAACGTTCAATGTGAGGAAACCTTTTAAGAGTGAGAATTTCGTTGATATGCCCCAAATCTGGCAATATCAAGAGTTTTGGTTGGGCGAGGAAAAATTGTCACACTCATTTCGAGCACTGAAAATTTAACACAAGGGTTTTTTTTTTGGGGGGGGGGGTGACTTGTTCAAACTCAGGGTTGCCAATAATACTGCCATCGAGGGCCGTGATAGATAATATCCCCATAAGTGACATTTTTCCTAGTGGGATAACTTTATCAGTGGCTTTCAAAAATTCAATTATTAGCCCTGAAATCAGTTAGAAGCCCGTAAAACGACTACCACACTTTTTAAAAATTACGTTGTTTGTATTATTACGACCCTGACTGTCCTCGGGGCCAGGAGTGATGGCCATAGAGTTTAGTTATCGGATAGGCCTATAGGTGGTAGAGGTAGCCTCCCGCGGTGACTGCCGCCTGAGCCTCCAGCATCCTCGGCCAAGATGAGGATATAGTGTAGCGGTGTGGCTAAAAACAAACTCCACCGCCACACCACACTAGGTTCAAAATACAATCCTGGCCGCGTCTCCTCTCCTCCCGCCCATTTTCCGCGCTCGAACACCACAACAATCTCGTCCCTGCTCAGCAGGGCAGCCTCCCCCTCCGCGCGCGGACTTTCTTTTGCTCAAATAACGGGTTTGGGGAGCGGCTGCTGCGGCTGCCCTTGCAGCTGGCTGCTGCAGCTGATGCGTGCCGAGTGCTGCGATGACGTAACAACAACCGCCGATCAATTTCTCCCAATTATTTCGGCACGTGAGGGGAAGGGCCCGATAGAAATGACGCCGTCATCACAGAAAACGACCGTCGTCGTAGAGAGAAATACAAATCGGGCGGTATCATGCACTGCTGACATCGCGCGGGAATTTCAAACCCGGTTCGAACACTCCGAGCACGCACCATATTATTCTCCCCGCGGCCAGCCCGGTCGGTCGGGGGTCCCATTGCTCCTCTGTGGCGACAGCGGGAGACGTATGTCCCAAACCGGTGGACGTAATAACTTTTAGGCCCGACGTGACCAGCGTGGACAGTGGACATCTCCCAGGACCAGGACGCGCACTCGCTCTCCCTCTCTTTCGGTTCTTTGAACTTTCTTCCGACGGACTGTTTGTGGGTAGGTGCAGCAATACGATGCCACGGCGTGTGTGTGTGTGAGGCGCGCGCGCGTCTGTGTGTGTGTGTGTGTGTCGTGGAGGGACATACACGCCCTCAAACAAACAAACTGCTCCCAAACACGCGCAGCAGCGGCAGCAGCGGGCTGCCCGAAATGAAGGGGAAAAGTCACCTAAATTTCACCGGTCGGTGTACATTTGCCGCTGTGTGTGTGTGTGCGTGTTCGTGTGTCTGAGAGAGCTCTGCCGTGCGAGTGTGTTGGTGTGTGCGGGAATAAAGTGGCAAGACAATGAGTATAAGCGCCATCTCTCTCTCTAGTGCGGTAACTTCGCTCCGCATCTCAGAAGTGGGGAGAGAATGAGAGAGAGATGAGTAGCTCATTTCCAAGTCGCCCCTGCCCGGCCCTGCCCAGCCCGGCCTGGCCCATGCCCGGCGGTACCTCGCGACCTTTAAGCCGCACGCGCGCGTTTCTGAGTTATTCGCGTTCGCGAAAACAGCAGCGTCCGCGTCGCCGCGCCCGGCACCCGAAAATGACCACACTCCTTCCGCAGCGTTTCATATAAAAACAGAATGCCCCTCGGCAACGACGCGCCAAACACTGAACGTAAAGTGTGGCAACTATTTTGTTTGCGTATAGCGCTAGCGCTTCAGGTGGAAACAAAAGGTATACATGCGAGGCTTTTGATTCGCCCCGCCCACATCCACAGGAGTATACTCCGCATGCACGTGGGTTTGTAGGTCATACTGCTCAATTTCGTTAAGTTTTTCAATGGTTTCACTGAAGTCGAACTGTGAACTCTATGCGGTGCTTTCGCGGCACCAAGCGCCAAAATATGAAATTAAGTTGAGGTATCTGTAGGTTACAACGATAGCTGACTAAGCGGCCGGAACGCATTTTTGTTAACTCTCAAAAAGCCCCGGGAGAAAAAACATTGACAGTAAGTTTGTATACAGAGGTATACAAGCAATTGTATAAAGCCGTATAAAGGTAATTGTATAACATTTGGTAAAACTGTATTACTTTGTCAGTATACATTTTTATAAAATATTATACAATATGTACTTGAGCGTTTCAATTTACTCACGGGAGAAGTGGCCTGAGTGGGTGGCTGTCGTTTTCAGCAAATATGTTATCCGAATCATCTTTCTGCCCTGAGCACGATAGTGGTTGTTTCACTTCCCTACGTGTAGCCGTTTACAAGTTATGCTGCATTTTAGAACTCAACCACATTTTGCCTACATT
>NW_026267327.1:411825-418939 GCF_000697945.3 Frankliniella occidentalis | reverse complement strand
GAAAAGGGGGAGGGGGGGCGCCTGCTGCGCTGTGTCGCCGGTTACAGGACGTTGTTACCGCTCTTGTTCCTGGTTGGCGCGGGTGCACATAGCCTAGGCGTACTACGTTTGATGATAAATGCGTAGGGGCGGCAGCGGCAGTACCACGGGAGGAGGGGGGTGCAATGAAAAAAGATGAGAAACGACCGCCAGCAACTTTTTTTTTGGGGGGGGGGAGGGGGGGCAAAATACAGCATCTGAGAATTTAAAGTGCGTCTGAAAGGGGAGAGCGAGACACACACGAGCTTGCTTCAGTTTCGGTCGGCTTAAAATCACGTCCGTCAGATAAGGCCTACACTCTCCTTTGGAATGACAGAAGACGCCAAAGGAAGGTCGTCGTAGTCATGGGGCGCTGGCGCTGAGCGTTGGCTTAATTGGAAGTAAACATAGTTAGCGGACGAGGACATCTTTCCTCGTACTCTGTCGAACTCAAATGCGTTCAGTTGGTTCAGTACACTGTCCACATTTAAGAAAGTAGACATGCCTCTGACTTCATTAAAAGGGTACCTACGCACAGTAGGTACCCCACAGTAGATATGTAAACTTTCATAAATTAGCAATTTGCTAAAATTATTAGAACTTCTTTTCTGGCCAAGTTGAAAATTTTGAAAGTTTAGTATAGGTGGGAAAAAATATAAAATTCTTGCATCTACATTTAAAGGGCCAGCAAGGGCCCCACCTTACCAAAACTGCCAAATTACCCGCGTGGTCATCGCGTTGCAGGCCGAGGTCAAAGGTTGGCCGACCTTCCGTTTCGTAAGGTACCCGCCGGCCGGTACTCGTCGTGACATCACCCAAAAGGCCGGCCGATCGAATCACTTCCCTGTACGAAAACTATCAATTAATCCCAATCGGAATCCGTTGCGTGACGCGGACCGCCCTCCCGCCGGGCCAGCCAGTCCACCGAAATACACGTAAGGCAAATGGGAGCCGCTTAGGAATTTTCTCGTCAGCGATTTAACACGCCACCTGACCCCAAGCTTCTCGCGCTCACAGACATACACAGGACCATCATTTTCTCATCCAAGGAAATTAAAGAGACGTTCACTTTCACTCCCAGCGGCATCCATCTAGTGGAGTTTTTTCCAACAGTTTTTTTTTCATCGCAAATAGAGGTTTTACCTTGGCTCCGGAGACACATTGCTTCGGCCGCCCCGGCGGGCTGCCGCCGCGCCGCCGCCGTCGGCACCTGACATTTGCTTTATTTTCCGATCTGGCGCCAATTTGGCAATGCGTGCGAATTCACCGCGTGCGGTTCACCCTGAATTTTTGTTGTTTCCGCGAGCCGGTCAAACCAAGGCCACCACCCTCCCCTCGTCGATCGGTCGTAGTCGCCAGCGCGCAACTTAGATAATGAACAACATTAACATAGCCGTCACTATCCTGCCACCATAACATCCGCAACTCGGGAAAACAGATCTAAAGTCTAAAAGAGGGGAAGGAAGACCGTAGAGGGGGGAGGGGGGGGGGCTATCCCTACCGGGCAGCCCTCCTCGCCGAGTGGGCAGGCGCCCGGGAGGTAGGCCACCCAACGCGCAGCTGCAAGTTGTGCTGCCTACCCGCCGGCGCACGAGCGGAAAGGACTTTGGGGCTTCCCCGTTCGCCTCCCGCGCTCTTACACTATCCAGCACACTCTTCAGTTAACGATCAAACGGAACTGATGGCGACGCTTGCCCGCTTGCGACGCCGAGCCGCGGGCGTCGCGGGTTGCTAGGCGACCGGGCGGGCGGCCGCGCGAGTGGAGGCATCCCAGCGCCCCAGGACCCCCAGGATCCCGGCCAGGATGAGCGTCGTCCCCCGGGTGCGGCACGTGTCCCTCGCGGTGCAGGCCGACCCCGGCCAGGGTGCCGGCAGTGCCGGCCAGGGCCGCGGCCGCACCGTCAAGGCCATCGTGCTGCCCCGCCAGGAGCTCGACAGGATCAAGGCGCACTCGCGATGGCTCTCGGACCAGGCCCGCGACGGACAGCTCCGGCACGCCCAGATGCAGCGCATGAAGGACGCCTCCGAGGGCCTCGTCAAGAACTGGAGGAACACGGTCCTGGTAAGGCCGCGGTTGCCTGGGCGTTCCCTTGTGTTTCTTTGTTTTATTTTTGTCCAAGTGAAAAGGTGAGAAAAACTTGCAAGGGTTCCAGGAAAAATTTCCGTGGTGCGTGGTGTAAAACTACAATTTGAAATTGTAATATACCAAGCACTTTGTATCGACTAAAAATTCTTTGCTGAGCAAGAGTGATCTTTCAAAAATTTACAACATATTTTGTAAATCGAAAATACAAAAAAATGTCGTGAATTTGAGAAGGAAATTGTCACAGTGGAGACAATGTGCGAATGGTTCGCGCTGGTTCTGGGGCATGGCAGTCGACAGGTATTTAGGTTTCATGATTTTTATTATTATTAATAGCACCATATTTTCTTTTTCTTTGATTGGTGAAGAACAAACAAAAGGAGCGATTGGAACGGCGTCATAAGCGTATAAAAGACGAAGATGACCGTAAAAACGCCATTCATCAAGCATCACTGCAAGAAGCAGCCGAGGAGAGGAGAAAAAGGATAGAGGAAGCCAAGAGGATGCTCTTATTTGAGAAAGACGATATCCATCAAGTAAACAGTTCATTTGTATTTTCTGAGGCAAGTGTCTTGAACTTTTTTTTAAAAAAAGCTGGGCTTAACTCTCTAAGCTAATTCCAAGCAATAGGGCAATTGATTTACCTTCCACACACACCTGCAGTTAGTAAACAGGAATTTAATGAGTAGGAAACGTGTTGTGTTCCATAAGATTTGATCAATTAAATCTTGCGCAGGGTAGATTTTGCATGAACGGTCTAAGCAAATTGAATTCAACGAGCACCTCAAAAAAATTGAAGAGGATGCTAAAAAGGCAAAGGCAGAACAAATAAAATGTGACGTTGAAGCCTATCATGAAGAAGAGTTAAAAAGAAAAGAGAGACAACATGTGGAGAAAATGGAAAGGAAAGCGGAAAATATAAAAATGTGAGGACTAATGAATGTAGTTTTGAATTTACATCTAAATCAGAAATGCTATCAGTTGCCAATCATTTAGTCATAACCTAAGTAAAAATAAGGTTGCTTATGTGCACCAAAATGTTTCAGGATGAAAGAAAAAGCTGAGAGGGAGGCCCTTCTTTTGGCAGGAGAAAAAGCTTATGAACAACAAGACATAGCAGAAATGGAAAAAGAAATTAAGCAAGTTCAGGAAAACATAGAGAGAGAGGTAGATTTGACAAATAATCAAACAACCCCAGCCTGTCTAAATTCATGCCATGTCACACTCTAAATATTTATGTAACAGATTAGCAGGAAAAAGGAATTGGTTAAGAAAAATGCTCTTGAAAGTATTGAGATGAGCAAAGAAAGAAAGAGAATACAAAAACAGGAGGAGGAGGATGAAGAAAAAGTAATTCAAATTTACTTAAAAATAAAGCAGAGGATGGAGTGCATGCGCAAGAAACGTGAAGCAGAGGTACTACAGATTTCATAATGCTTTTGTAAAATTTAAAACAGTAAAGACTGAAATTTTCTGACTTTGCTTTTCACAGGCAAAACAAGCTAAACTTGAGCACCAAGAGAGAATTCGTGCCATTATTGCAGAGAGTCTCAAGGAAAAGGAAGACGACATTGAGGGAATGATTGCCAAAGCACTAAAAGAGAAAGATGAAAGGTAAGTAACTGGTAAAAGTTATTTTTAAATTTTAAAGCAATATTGAATGTGACACTAAGTCTCTGTAAAAATGTTAGAGAGGCAAAGATCCTTCAAAAACGGAAGAATTATGAAGCAAAACTACTGAAAGAAAGGCAAGAGTACAATGCACAAGTCAAGGAACAAAAGATGAAGGATGAGAAAGAGGAAAAAGAGTTGAAACAATGGATATTAATGCAAGGGTTGAGAAGAGATGAAATTGATAAACTACATGAAATGAAGAGAAAAGAGTCAGAATGGGCAACAAAGATGGTTGTGCGAGAAGGCTACAACAAACAAATAGTATGCGTCCTGTTCCCTTGATTAGTTCTTCCAAGAAAATTAAAATATATGATCTGTCTCCTAGAAAAAAAAAATAATTTTCTTCTCTCTGGATACAGGAGGAGCACAGGGAAATCAAGAACAAGCAATGTGCAGACAATCGACAAAGACATGAAGCGCTGCTTGGTCAGATTAAAAGAGAAGATGAAGATTTCTTTGACTATGCTGAAGAGGTGTTAAATGAATGCAAAATAGGGGGCCGTCCATTGTATCCTATTAAAAAAACAATACATGTAAGATTGCTCAATTTAGAATTTTAGATTATGAGTGAAGCTGAATTTAATTTGCTGTAAATCTTACAGGAATACCGTAAGAAGCATGGAATCATCAACCGTGAAAAATATGAAAAATGGGCAAAAGAGATGGCAGAGCAAGAAAGGAGATACCAAGAGGAAGACGAGGCATACAACAGACAACTCTCCATAACTGATGAAACCCCTCAGTTGTGTAGACAGTTATTCCCACCTCTCTTGAAAAAATGCCCCCTCTAAAATAAAAGTTTGTCTGTTTGTCACACAGTGAAAAAGGCTGAAAATTTTCATGACCTTATTCTACTGGCCATGATTTAGCAGGAACATTTAATTGAAAACATGTATTCAAGGACTACCACTGCTTCCCTTTTGTTATATTTAATGATGAAGAACAAGAGTATACAGCAAATAAAACAACAGTACTGAATTGTTCAGATGTTTATTTAGAAGGTTGAAACCAGGTTGAATAGTGGATAATGAATGTGATGAAATGAGGAATCAGAGAATAAATTATTGGGAACTAAAACCTCTTGGAATGAAAGTAGCAGTTTGAACATGATAAAAAAAAATCATTCTTACAAGCCACAAAATAAAACTTTTTCAATTAATTAACTCAGTTGGCTGCCCCATCTAGCTTAGCTGGCTTGTCATCAAAAGAAGTCATACAAACTCAAATGATTTCAGTTGATTGTATTATATACATTACAGTCAAATAGTAGTTAAATTTTGTTTAGGGGCGATCACCACCAGATCGCCCACCTCGGCTGGAACCTGAACCTCCAGGGCCTCCACTTCTCCAGCCACCATCCCGTCCTCCTGGTCCACCTCTGGAGCCTCTGCCTCTGCCTCTGGCAGCTGAAACAACAAACCAAACAAGTTAATACAAGAAAAGATATGAAAGGTGGGTATCGTCTATATTCTGGCTTCTAAATGTGAAAGTTGAGTGGGATATCATTGACTGAATTCTGACTTCGAAATGAGAGTATATTTTTCCAGTGATAGATCTTTCGGCAAGTATAAATCACCTTGGTCTAAATGAAGTAGATATTTGGCTTAAGTATAGAATAAATTGAGTCTCAAAGCAAGAATGACAGTATCAACACAGCATTGAGAAAGACAATAAAACAACTCGATCGGTGACTAAGCATGTATTGTTGTTAACTTTTTTTTTTTTTAACAAAATTACAGAACGTAATTCTTTAACCAGTAGTGGCGGGATTTGAGATGTTGAGGTTAGGTAAATTGCTTTATGAAAACAAGTTCTACAAACCGCAAAAAGCTTCATACAATGTTTTCAGAAAACTAACGCATTACAATAACTTAACTATTTATTAACAAAAGAGAAGGAAAACACAAACCTTGAGCGCGCAGAATTGCAGATTTTCCTCTACCGGCACCGCCAGCGCCGCCGGACTTGCCTTGTCGTTTGAACATTGGGGCGTTTTTCAGCATATCAGGTAGAATGAGAAACCTAATTTTAGAACCCCGAATATATACATTTTCGAGTTGGGCTACTCTTCCATCACGATACGTAACCATTACTCCAGTCATTTGACAGTTCATATTATCTTCAGCTTCTATAAGCTTGCCCCGGTAAACTTCACCGGTGTTGGCTTCACAAGTTATAATGTGGCCTTCTGCTTCGTGTAAGACTTTGATAGGCACTCCGATCGACATCTTGGACTTCAAAGAGAATAACTAGCACAAATGTAATCCTCTTCGGCGATTCTATTGCACGGATTGCGATGGATAAATTGAACTATTTGAGATTTCACCCCAACGATCACAAATCGTCGAAGGATTGTTGTTGTTGTTGTTTGTGCCCGAATGTTCTTTGTTGTGTTGTTGTTCTTGCTGCAAGTGGCAACGGAAACGTAATTTTGCCTACGGCCAGCGTACTCCTCAAGTTCTCCGATTTGCTTTGCTTTGGGCGGCGGTGGATCTGGGCGGGCGCGTAGACTTGTTCAAGTCCGTTCGTAACTTAAATTTGTAAAATTTGTACAATTCCACTCTCTCCACTAATGAACAATATTTAATGAAATATTCCTTATCGCTATGAAGCTATTAAAACCCAAGTGGGTCACTCATGAAAATGGCAAGTACTTGTGACCCTTTCCCTACATTGTGATATCATGTTTCATTCATTTATTGTCGGCGTTTGTGGTGTGAGGTTATAAGGGTTGTAAACATATGATCACGTACACATTCTGTTACACTTCCTATTACAAGACACTCAGAACCCCACTGACTAATTTTTATGCCGTTCAATTATCATTAGTACTTGTTGAATGTGCTTGGTATTTTAAAATAACAGTTGTGTTCAGTGAACACTTTATTTTGAACCTCTGGTGTCTGTATTACCACAAGTTTTGACTTCTGAAACTTGACAGTCTTAAATTACAATAGAACTAACATGTAACTACTCAGATTTTAAATTGAACTTTGCCCAAGCCTGTGTACGCATATTTCTTCCGTCTCCCTGTGGAAGGGAAGGACAGGGTTCCCTTGCAGTCATTATGAGGTCATTGACTGTTGGATTAGTGGTACCACTATTTTACATTTTTAACAAAGAAAATCTCACTAAACATTGGATTGTATTGTTTTGCATATTCTTGCGGCTATTCATTTGGAAGTAGGTACCTTACACCTGGATTTGGAGAATAATGTATTTCTCATTATTGTTTGGCATTACAGATTCACCTATATTTTCTATTGATATTCATCCTGATGGATCGAGATTTGCAACTGGTGGACAAGGTAAGGGTCATGTATGTTTTTTGTGGGGGGG
>NW_026267327.1:408840-409385 GCF_000697945.3 Frankliniella occidentalis | reverse complement strand
ATTCCTCGGCTCGTCAAATCGTCGACTCGTAAAACCCGAGGCGCCATCATCCAGACCCTCGCCTCGGCTCGGAATACACCCCCGGCCGTGGCGCGTGCTCTGTCCAAGTCGTACACAGCGCCGGGCCGCGGGCCGGGCGCCCGAGCAGGCTGCGGTTTGCGATTTGGACGTTGGGGCCGGCGCGGCGGGCGTTGCTGGGGGCAGCACAGCCGAGCACAGCCCGCCCCGCCGCAAGCTCGCCGCCGCCCGCACACCGCTGAACACCTTCCGCCCCACCGGCCGCGGCGTGGCGAAGCCGGCGGAGCGTCGGCGCCCACCGCCACCCACCTCACCCCACCGCCACCGCCTACTTCCAGCACGTGCCGCTGTGGGCGGGGCGGGGCGGCGGGGGGAGATTGCTAGATTTGTCGTAAAACGGGAGGCCTGGCCGGAGAGGGGGCGCGCTGGGGCGCTCCGCCGCTGCTCTGCCGCTCGCCTCCAGTGCCTCCGCCGCCGAACGCCAGAATACGGCATCCTCCCGCGCGGGGAGAGTATGCAGGGGGGGG
>NW_026267327.1:400045-408790 GCF_000697945.3 Frankliniella occidentalis | reverse complement strand
GGGGGGGTTTCTATCCATAATGACTGTTTCAAACCAATATTTAATTTCGCAATAAATCATTTTTGCCAGGCTTGGACTCAGGCAAAGTTGTCATTTGGAATATGGCACCTGTTGTCAGCAAGAAGGCTGAAACTGATGAAAATATCCCCAAAATGCTTTGCCAAATGGACAACCACGAAGGTAAGCCCCACATTTGTGTATCAATCATCCATTTTCTCCGATTTTCTCTTGCTATGTATTCAGTTTTACCATTCTATTACCCACAGCTTGTGTAAACTGTGTTCGCTGGAGTCACTCTGGGCGCTTTTTGGCCTCAGGAGGAGATGATAAACTAATTATGGTCTGGAAGATAAATCAGTATGCTGGTAATTACACTTGTGTTTCTCAAAGTATTATGCAAGTAATTCTCCCTGTAAACAGACAAGCTAAAGACTGTTTACCCTGTTTCTAGGTGGGAACACAGTCTTTGGGACTGGTGGAGGTATTGTTAATGTGGAGTCATGGCGTTGCTCATCCACTCTAAGAGGTCATGAAGGGGATGTGCTGGACTTGGCATGGTCTACACATGATGCTTGGCTAGCGTCATGCTCTGTTGATAATACTGTAATTGTTTGGAATGCTCTAAAATTACCAGGTATAGTTTTGTTGTTTTCATGCACTATGTTCTCTTGATAATAAAAGCAGTTGTAATGTAACTTGCTATTTTTGTTGACAGAAACTATTGCTGTCCTGAAAGGCCATACCGGCCTTGTTAAAGGTGTAACCTGGGATCCAGTTGGAAAATATCTTGCCTCTCAATCAGAAGATCGGACGTTACGGATTTGGAGAACTGTGGACTGGAAAGAGGAGCAAGTTATCAAGGAACCATTTGAAAAGTGTTCAGGAAGCACACATGTGTTAAGATTAAATTGGTCTCCTGATGGTGAATTTCTTGTGTCAGCCCATGCTATGAATGGACCTGGCCCCACAGCTCAAATTATTCAACGTGAGGGTTGGACATATGAAATGGACTTTGTTGGTCATCGGCAACCTGTCACATGTGTTCGTTTTAATAGTGTTTTGTTCCGCCGCCCATCTAAAAAAGCCTCACAGTATTCATGTGTTTGTGCTATTGGCTCTCGTGATCAATCTATTTCGATTTGGCTAACTTCTATGAAAAGACCACTTGTGGTCATTAGAGAATTATTTTCAAATTCAGTTCTTGATGTGTCCTGGAATAGCAATGGAAACCAACTTATGGCATGCTCATGGGATGGCAGTGTAGCTTATATTGAGTTGTCTGAAGAGGAATTTGGTAAACCCCTCACCAAGGAGGAAAAGGTAATTCTATGAGGAACAATTTAAGCAACTGAAGTTTTGCCATTTTGTATCCACCTATACTTGAACCAAATTGTTGATACATGATATGATACTCCACAGATTTCCCTTCAAGAAAAGAAATTTGGGAAATCATTACTTTCTCAAAAAGACACCTATGTTTCAAGAGTTGTTGAAACTCCAGCATTACTGCAACTGCAAAACAAGGCAGAGTTGAAGTCAGATGGAGTCCCTCTGACCGGTTCTGCAGCAACAGTAGAAGATAAAAAAGTGACTTCCACTCCAATTAAAGGACCAATTAGTAAGCAAATTGAAACAAGAACTTCAGATGGCCGAAGAAGAATCACTCCAATGTTTATTCCATCAACTCCAGACAGAGGGTAAGAGGGTGTCTAGCAGTGCCTCCAAAGTTGCAGGCTCGTGCGGGCTACTCCGTCCTCCGCCCATGTTAAAACATAGGCGCCAAAAAAAGAAGCCCGCAACAGCCTGCCCTTTTGGAGGCACTGGTGTCTAGTTAACATGAAATGTATCTACATAAAGCTAGGCTCATTTTTTATGTCTTATTTTGTCTTTTATCTCTAGGGATGTTCCTCAACCATTTAACGCATCTGCATCGGCTCAACCAACCTTTAGCTCAGCTGAAAGCAAAAGTCAAATTGTTGTGGAAAAAAGAGAGGATGTTGTGAAACCAAATGTGGCGACTGTGAAGTCTCCCGTAAAAGACGGTACTTTTATTTCTATACAAATACTTTTTTATCTAGTAGTCTCAATATTACATTAATATTCCTGTAATGATTATTTTTTTAAAATTACTTTTTTTTATTATTAGGACCTGTTGTTAATGGCCATGCTCCTTCAAGTTCTGTTGTTGAAAACACATCTGAGTAAGTTTTTCATTTTATAACATTCTTCTAGTTGCATATATATTTCAATTTTTTTCATTACTGTTAGTGTTATTTCACCAGGTTGAAAGATGAAGTTTTTAGACAACTTCTCTAAGATAGTCTAAATTTATACCTTAAGAATCAATTTGAACATGGATGTTTTTTTTGTTTTGTTAAAGGAAACCCTCTACTACCGCTCCAGTATCTACCCCCTTCGCTCCTGTTTCGTTTGGTGGCAAACGGAGAACAGAGAAAGAGAAGGAAAAACCTGCATCCTCTCAAACTCCAAATCAGGCTTCACAACCTCAACAACCCAAGAGGGCACGCTTTTCGCTTGACAGGCCAGCTGTTGCCTCTCTACCTCCTACTCATACTGCTCAGGATTCAGGTCCTCTTACAGGTCGTGCTGACGGGCCTGGAATATTTTTGCCCCCTCTAAAAAGCTCAACAAAATTAGCAGTCCAGGTACATATACATGAAGTCTTTTCTATGCAAGCTTATGTATGTACTTTTTGTGTAGTTTATTGGTAATAACTATGATGATTATCTTTCAGGTTGAAAGTGCAAGGCTACAGAGGGAAGCTCATTGGGTTGAGGTCGAAAATGCCTTTTCAAACACTGTCTCTGGTCCCTTATCAAGATTGAAAGTTATCCGCAGCTCTGCTGTGTCTTCTGGAACCTCTGTTGGGAGCTTGAAACCACCAACAGTTTTGTGGGATACAGTTTTTGGTATTTTTTATTATTTGTTAGCCTCCTTATAAAATCTTTATTTTGGTTTCCCTCCTTAATTTGCTTAATTTCCTTTCTTTTTAGGGTGCCCTGTCATTGGTCTTGTAGCAAATGCATCATTTGTGTGTGTGGCACTTGAAGATGCCACTTTGCAAATTTTGGATTTTAAAACAGGATGGCGCAGCTTTCCTCCTCTTGTTTTATCTGCCCAAGCTAGTAGACTTTCCCTGAATGTTAATTCTTTCTTCATGGTTGTGACTGCATGTGGGCAAATGAGCATATGGGACCTAAGCAAAAGTCGTAAAGTACTTTCAAATGAAAGTCTTCTACCCATTATGACAGGACTTTCAGGTACTTTATCTCATTTTTTCTGCATTAATGTAGTGTGTAGCAGTTTTATTTTCTTATAACTTTCAATTCTACATATTTTTCTTTCAGGTTCACAAGTTACCTTACTCAGTTGCTCTCTGTCTCAGAATAATATTCCTTTAGTTTCACTATCTACTGGAAAAGCATTCACATTCTCTCTTGATATGGGTTGCTGGTAATTATATGATACATAGGAGCTATGCTTAATGCTTTTTACTTGAAGTTTAGAAACAGCAAACCTTACTTGTGATATCTTTGTCTCAGGATGCAGGTTGGCAATAGTCGCAGCTCAGTTACCCGCAATTCAGCCCATCAGTCTTTCCTTGGCAATCCTGTGTCCAATGGTACTACTTTACCTTTAACTTGTTTACAGGCTGACATTCGCAGGTATTTATCATTGACATCTAGAAGTATGAGTATATGTGTTTCTCTGCAAGGATTACAACCACTGTGAATACTTGTCTTTTTAACAGCTGTGGTGGCGGCAATCGGCTTCTGGGAGTGCCTAGCAGCAGTGCAGCTGCTTCTGTCATTCAACCATGCTCTCTAGCATTTCTTGATGAACAGTTATCAGCCTGTAAGGCAACTTCTTCCCCACAAGAGTACCAGTACTGGCTGTTGACAACAGTTCGATTTCTAGTCCACAATGGTAAGTTTTCCATATTTTATGTTTTTTTTGTATTTTTTAAGTTTTAGAGTGAGTGTGTGGTTTTACAGTCGAATTTTTATTTCTTTGTGCAGGCTTAGAGGAAAGATTAAGGCTCATTTGTAATGATCTTCTTGGACCAATACACATGGGAATATCAAAATCAAAAACATGGGATAGTCACATTTTGGTGAGATTTGTTTCTGATGCTGATAGATGTTTTATTTGTGCAAACTAAATTCCAGTATGACTTATGTAATATTATTTCCATCTCACAGGGTGTCTCTAAACACAGTCTTCTTAAACAAGTGTTAGAGATTGTTTCATCTAACTTAAGGTGGCAGCGATTATGGACTGAGTACACTGACCAAATTCAGTCAGTAGAAGAGAAGCCTAACTGAAGCAATTCTTAAGTTGATTATTTTATGATTTTAGTTGGTAAATCATGTACCTGTGAAACAAGTTTTGAAAATTTACTTGCCTTGTAAAGTTATTTGTTGAAGTAGATAATGAAATATTGAAGATTCTGATGTGTGCAAGTGTTGAACACTGCAATTTTTAATTTCAGATTTTATTCCCTTTCAATTTTAAATTACTTGTATTATTGGTTATTGTGTATTGTCAATCTCTGGTCTAGTTAATTGTCTTTCATGTGTGCTCATTGTTTATACATTTTTTATAAAGTGATGTGATACGTTAGCTATAGGTAACTTTTTGTACATTAAAACACTCATGATTCTTTTCAACCAAATAGTTTAATTAGATATATTTTTTTTTAATTTTACAAAGAAAATGAACAAACAAAATTAACAAAACTTCTTTTTTTTCCCATTGATTTTTTATTCTATAAAACAAATTTTTCAATGTTACCAAAAAACAAAAGTAATAATTTCTACATTATACAACCACTAGTTCCTAGGGATTTTCATTACTGCTTCGATTGCATCTTCCAGCAACAGTGTTTGCTTAACAATTTGCAACTTCTCATGGTGCTTGGGTGTAGGGTAGACAGCTAGTTGTGCCACAACATGTTGACGGACTTTGTCACTCTTCACGCCATACAGGAGTCTTTCAGCTACTTGGTCGCACCAATCGTTCTCCAATGATGCCCTCATTCCTAGCTCCTGAACAGCTTCAACAAAATGCCTATTTGATTCCTTCAGACCTTGTTTCCGGCTGTGAAACAAGGCGTTGTTGCACTCTCCAATGTAGGGAGCCTCATACTCTTGTTGCAAAAGTGTGCACAGTTCGGTGATGGGTTTGGCCTCTACCTTCGAAGGCAGGCAGTAAAAGTGAAGCTTCTGGTACACTTTAAAATCTAAATGCAGAAGGAACAGCTGTCTCCTCTTGTTGGATGCCTCTACAACTTTCCCATCAGATCCAACAGGTTCATCTGGTATGTTGAGATACTTGCACAGCTGATCGAAGAGCTCCAACCAAGGCGCCAGCATCATCTTGTCGGGATTAAACTTCTCAATGTACACTGGTGGGCACATTGCGGGCGCATGAGGTCCAAGAGTATTCGGCATGGCGCAACAGAGCACGTGTTTCGAAGTGTCGGAATGACGATCCGCTGCTTGGTTCCAGTGAGCAGTAGAATCCACAATCTTCACAAACTGAACAGTTCGAAGCCAAATTGTTCAATTCGTTCACTGGCTGATAGTTCTTCGGAAGCAGACAATCAGAAATTCACACGTGTCGTCAAGCACCTCGGCGGACTGGAGCGATAAAGCACTCACGACAGACGAGTGACGAATGTGGAAAATGACTGACGACTGAGTGACAAAATGCCCGCCTTTTCCAGAGTAATCAGTGTAGGTAACAAACCAAGATGAGACAAACCACATCGTATTTTCAGAGTAAATTTCATCATGAAAAGTGAATATATTTTTTTATGTCTTTTATCAAATTTAAACAGTTCTTTTCGAGGAAATGCATTTGCACACCTTCCATAAATATGAAAACTAAATCAATTTTTGTTTGGTGGTTGGCTACTGTAGCTAATTGTAGCTGCGCTCTAGATGACCAATCAGAGCACAGCTAGCAGAAGCTATTCCTCCGAAAACAAAGCAGAGACGTTCTCGAACCGATGTCCTGTGGACGTAAATGTGTGAAAAACCATTGAAATGATTGTTGACTTTTTAAGACACTTAATTCAGGCCATATTGCAGCTAATATTTCCTACCAAGATGAAAGTGTCATATTCGCTCAGTGTATTTATCAAATCAAGTACTGGAAATACATTAAAGGTTGAATTGGATCCGAAGTGGGATATTCGAAGTTTGAAGGAAAGGATAGCACCCAAACTTGGATTAGCTCCCGAGGATGTCAAAATTATATTTGCGGGCAAAGAACTCATGGATTCTATTGTTATTGAGGTAAGATACAATGTACTTAAATTGTTGGTGACTGACTTTCGAGAATAACTGCATAATAGTCTGAAATGTCCATAACCTGTTGGTGTTTTTGCACAAAATTACATCATTTGGAATTGCAGCATTACTTTGTAGTAAATTTTTTTAAAAATCATTTGTAGGAATGTGACCTAGGTCAACAAAGCATATTACATGCTGTTAAAATTCGTCATGTTGAAAGAAATCAAGCAACTAGTAATGATAATGAACCTCACGGTTCTCGTCCAATGAACGAAACACTGGTTGACTGGCAACTTACTGCTAAAGAGCGTAGAAATTTGAAAACAGATGAAGGTAAACTATGTTTTTTTTTAACCTAAGCTGAATGTCTAAAATGACTTATCATTACTTGTTACACTTAATTCTAATTCTTTTTTAGAACGGGAAAGTAAGAAAGCCCATTTTTATGTTTACTGCCCTTCTCCATGCAAAAGCTTACAGCATGGTAAACTGCGTGTCAGGTGCGCCTCCTGTCGAAGTGGAGCTTTCACTGTTGATCGTGATCCACAATGTTGGGCTGATGTGTTAGAAAAGCGCAGGATCACTGGCGCCTGTGAGGAGGAAATCTGTCTGGTAAGTAATAATCATATTTTCATTCAATTTTAGTATTCTATATCTATTTTACACCCACTGTAAATATATGATTGTCAAATTGTTCTGGTTGGTAGGAATTTCATACTGAGGGACCACAGTTTGCTGAATTTTACATGAAGTGTTCTGAGCATACATCACAAGGTGAAGATGATCAAAGTGTTCCATTAAGTTTAATTAAACCTAATATTAGAGATGTTCCTTGTCTCGCTTGCACAGAAGTCAGGTATTCTTATTAAAAATTGTTTTTGTCTTTCTTTTTGAAATATGCTCCTAATCTCCATGTTTTTCATTTATTTTCTTAGTGATACTGTGCTCGTTTTCCCTTGCAAAGAGGGGCATGTCACATGTCTGGACTGCTTTCGTGCCTACTGTGTTTCACGGTTGAGGGATCGCCAGTTTTGGTCTCATCCTGAACTGGGATATACACTGCCATGTCCTGCTGGTTGTGGAGATTCTTTGATTGAGGAGATCCATCACTTCCGTTTGTTAACTGAAGAGCAGGTAAGTTTCTTAATTCGATTCCATTCCATTTCCTGATCTTTCCAAGATCCTGAGACTGAGATTTAAATTAATCAAGTTCATATTTTTCTTTCCTGTTTTGCAGTATGCAATGTATCAGCGCTTTGGAACTGAAGAGTTTGTGCTCCAAGCTGGTGGTGTATTGTGCCCACAACCTGGTTGCGGTATGGGTATTTTAGCCCCAGAAGATTGTCGACGTATTCAATGCCTTAATGGATGTGGGGTAAATATTGTAGTGTGTATAAGGTCTAAACTTAATCTTTTTTGACTTAATTTAAACATTTTGTCTGTTTCAGTTTGTCTTTTGTCGTCAATGCTTGCAAGGTTACCATTTAGGAGACTGTACAGACACAGGAGAAGGATCTGTTGGTCAATCAGGGGGAAATTGTAACTATAATATTGATCCAGTTAATGCTAGTCAGGTATGTGTGTTATTGCATTCAGCAATTTGTTAATTTGTTGGTTTAGCCAATATTTCTGCCGTTGTTGTTAATTTGACTGTTATGTGAACTTACCAGGCTCGTTGGGATGAAGCCAGTAAAGTGGCTATTCGAGTCACCACTAAACCTTGCCCTAAATGTCGCACGGCTACTGAACGAGATGGTAAATTCCAAACCATACATGTTAATTACCTATTAACTCTTTCTCCTGAAAAATGCAATGTACTGTTCTTAACTTTGCAGGAGGTTGTATGCACATGGTGTGCACCAGGCCACAGTGTGGTTTCCATTGGTGTTGGGTTTGCCAGACAGAATGGACAAGAGATTGCATGGGAAGTCATTGGTTTGGTTGATTTTCAAGATGGGTTGTACTGTGCGTGTGCATATATTTCAGATTTTTTAAATTTTTTTCCAAGAAAAATTTAGACTGAGGTACTTAGACTATTATTGTAGAGTTCTGGATACAGATTAAAGACAGGATATTGTTCTTTATCACACCTTTGGTTGAATGACTGATGATATTGTCCAGACCAGATAAGTAAATTCTTTGTGATTGTTTTTCTTAAGTAAAATGTGATAGTTCCTTAAATATTATGTTTGGTATCTATTTTATATTCAAGTTATGTATTGTTAAAAAATCTGGTGCAAAAATAATCAAACTCTGAAATATTTTTGTATAACAATCAGGGAAATCTTGCACTTTGTACTTACCCTTCAATTTTGTAGTTCTTTCTTAGTGTTATTGTTTGTAAATTTATCTTATGTTATTAGTATTTGCTAACCAATTCTGATTTGTTTTCTACTGTGATTGTTGGCATGTGATTTAGATATAT
>NW_026267327.1:394797-395340 GCF_000697945.3 Frankliniella occidentalis | reverse complement strand
AGAGGGGGAGGGGGGAAGAGGGGGAGAGGCAGTAAACAGCGCCACCGCATCAGGTCCTAAATACACTCTCCCCGGCCCGGGCGTATACACACAGCAGGGCGGGGTCCTGCCCGGCCCGCCGCCGCCGCTGGTGGCCCGGCCTGTCTCGGCTCGGCGCCCGACGGCGAGCGGGTAGGCCACCCGGCCAACGCGCGCGCCCGGCGGCTCTGCCCGCCCCGCCCCTACCTGGCTCACTGCGGCGGCGTCCCCGGAGCGTTGCCCCCAGAGAGAGGGGGGGCCTTCCAGATGCTCACTAGAGGGCCCTCCTGGGTGAGGTTGCCCTCCCCCCCCTGCCCCCGCCCGCCCCTGCGAGCCCGTACCAGCCCTAGGCGAGGCTGAGATTTCGACCTCCGTTTCGTCTCCTCCTCGGAACTGTCTCGCTCCGTCCCGACAATGGTGGGCGCCCTCTCCAGGACTTCCAGGAGGCGGGGTGGGCGTGCCATTGTTGCGCGGCACATTAGGACCCTCGGCACGTCTCGACGGCTTCGGCTTGGGGTGGGGTGG
>NW_026267327.1:392387-394747 GCF_000697945.3 Frankliniella occidentalis | reverse complement strand
CAGGTGCCTCCTAGGCAGGTGCAGCAGGTCCTGAGCCAGAGCCCGCTATAGCGGGCGTGTATATGCAAATCAGAATGAGGGGTGGGGCGGGGTGGGGCGGACACCAAGCGTTACGATTGAACCTTCCCCAGCGCCCCCACCCTCGGCCGTCGGCCCTTGTCCCTTCCGATAGCGGCACGGACAGAACAGATGACCGTTATAACGAAGTTGAAGGTGCTGAGCGTGGCCCCCTCCGCGCCACTACCCCTCATCCGCACATCCCGAGCGCCGCCCTCCTCTATCCCCCTCTATTTCTGTTCCGAACAAAAGTGAATAGACTTTCACGTCCCGGGGAACGTTGGGAATGGCGAGCGGGGGGAAGATAAACAGAAGGATAAACAAGGAGGTAATGTCGCGAACCGCCTCGCAGATACTGACCTGTCGGAGCTAACGAAGATAACCTCGAAGCTGATCCCTCGCTCACGGACAGCGTTGTAGGTCCTGACGAGCTGCGGGGTGAAGGCCTTGCAAGGCGGGCACTGCCGGACATACAGGCGGCAAGAGGTCAGTGAGTAATTGTTGATGACGCCAGCCATACGGTCAACGCACTGCCTTACATTTGAAATGATCACTACACGGAAGAAAAGAATTTGTTCCCACAACTAACGATTTTGATAACATAGACATAACGGATAGTTTTTAGTTGCAGGAACAAACAAATTGCTAAGGGAACCGAAATTCTGCTACCACAACTAACGCGTCGCTTGGGTAACAAAAGCAACTGTTCTAGTTACTAAATAAGAATTTTTTCTTACAACAAACGCAATTGTTACCACAGCGACGCGTTAGTTGTGGCAGTAGAATTTTGCTTCCCATAGCAAATTGTTTGCTCCTGCAACTAAAATTGTTTGTTCTGTATATGTTAACAAAATTGATAGCTGCGGAGGAACAAAATCTCTTTTTCCGTGTAGGATTGACGCTGTATGGTGGTTCCTTTCCATACTCACCCAGTGCGCGGAGAAGTAGACGCCGACCACGCCGGCGGCGGGCGCCGCGGCCCGCAGCTCGTCGAGCAGGGCCCGGCCGTGGGCGGGGGCCGAGGCCGCGGCGCCGGCGGCGGGCTGCTGCAGCGAGGCCTCGGCCAGCACCTGCGGCAGGGGCCGCGCGGGCCAGGGGAAGGAGAGGCCCTTGGGGTCGGCGAGCAGGCGCTCCCGCCCGCACCGCGAGACGAGGCGGCCCGAGCGAGCGTCCACCAGCAGCAGCCGCGACAGCGCCACGTCCGCGCGCACCCGGTACCGGCCGCACAGGCGGCGCTGCGGACAGACAGACGGACAGGAGGAGGTTAGGGACAGCGACAGACAGACGGACAGACACGGAGGGAGGCCCAGAGCATCTGAATCAAACTCCACGCCCCAAAGTTCCTCGCGTACTCTTGTGGTGATTCTCCCCCGGCGTGCCTCACCCTCCCTCTCTGCCGTGCTTCATTACATCCACTAATACTATTCAGGTAAAGAGGCTCCGTTCCATCCCGAGTAGGGGGAGGAGGAGGGGGGTAAGGGAGGGAGGAGGAGGAGGAGGTGGGTGGGGGGCATGATGCGTTCCAATTAGGCCCGGGGATGGACGGTAATAGCGATAGGTAAGGGCGCCTGTGCTCCGCCGTGCTCCGCTCGACATGGGAGGCCCTCCCGGGCCGGGCCATCACGTCCCCATGGAGAGAGCGGAGAGGGGAGCGGAGGCCCGGGCTGCGGGGTGGAGATACGTACCTAGGCGTAAGTGATGGGTAATGAACATCACTTGTTACAGTCAGGTATATGGGACGGGAGAGCAACAGATCCCGAGAATCGTCTTTTGGCAACCGAAAAACAAAAGCAAAACAAAACACACATTACATGCCCAGAACGTTAAGTTGTTTCGCGGAATGAAAGAAGAGAGGAGACAACGCGGCGTTGTTCCAGGACACCGCTGTTGTCGGCGCCCGCCACAGCAGCGGTTTGCGTTCTGTTTACTTGCCAAGTGACTTCTCTCCTCGACGTCCTGCAAACCTCTCCAAATAAACATGAGAGAGGGATGGAGGGGAGGGGGTGTGTCTTTTGTGTGTAATTGTTGAGGGACGCTCACGGGAGGACGGGGCGGGGCTCAGCACGACGCGAAGCCAAGACTGACTCGGCTCAGACGAGCTTTAGTGCTTCAGTCCGCGCCAGGCCAGCGGCCCCGCCCCGCCTCCTGGAACGCCTCGTCTTTTAATCCCCTGTGGATCATGTCTGGAACGCCCGGGACGCCCGCCTGGACGGAAGGGAGGTAAACTCATCAAGGGCCGTGGGAAGGCTGAGGGCTGCGCGGGCGCACGAAGGGAGGAGAGAGGGAGGGGGTGAGGGAGGGGT
>NW_026267327.1:386942-392337 GCF_000697945.3 Frankliniella occidentalis | reverse complement strand
GGGGGGGGGTGAGGGGGGGTCGTGTGTGCCCCCTCCGCCAGCACTCGAAGGGAAAGGACAAGATATAATGTGGGTTTTGCTCAGAGCTCTGCTTGATTGCATTATAAAATCAAATACAGGATCAAATATAATGGAAATGACGCAACGAGGGGGTGAGGTGGAACGTGAACGTGACGTAGTTCGCCTCGCACACGGCGTGTTGTGTGGAGCGTTATGTCATTGTCCAGTGTTAAACTGCTCAACACTTGTAAGTGTGAAAATGCAAGAAAACGGTTAGAGTTCTTACAATACTTCCAGAAACGTATTGGCATTCAATCGGGTCCCGCTCTGCTGGCCGGCTGGCGTGCCAACAGCGGTACAAAAAGAAAGAAAAGAGTGTCGATCGGTACGGCGATGACGTACAAAAGCCAAAAAGGGTTTCCGGTGTTGTCAGCCATTTCTGTAGTGCCTCGCGTGCTAACGGGCGTGACATCCCACTCGTACCGCCAAACGCCAGCAATTACCGAAGTTCCATTCAATTCTTAAAATGTAATCGAAATTCTTGAAATGCGAGGAAAGAATGGGGGAAAAAAGTCTCAGTCAAATGTCCAACTTGAAAGCAGGTACAAATCATCAAAAGCTGCTGGATATTGTGAAATGAAAGCAGCAATAATATAATAAGTGCTAGTCGGATTTCGGAATAGTCCTAGCATCTGCAGCCCAGCATGCGTTTAGGGTTTTATCTCTGCCAACCATGACTCTGAACCTATACTGCCCATAAGGTAGGATAGGAACATTTGGAAAACTCCAGTCGATTGGTGCATTGTCGGCCTCGTAAACTCCCTGTAAATAAAAGTCATCACATCTTTGTTATTTATAATTCTTTGTGTTTTAAGCCGCAACAATTTTCACCACCCAAACGGAAAATACCAGAAAAATGAACATGTAAGAGTATGACGACGCTGGGAAAACAAAGAGGACCTTAAAAATTTAAAAGTCTTTGCAAGTGCAGTAAATAATGTTATCTTCGGACATTTTTTAACTGAGAGATAAAATATCGAATCGATGGTGAAATTAGATTACGTCGAATTGGACCCCAAAAGGATGTAGAATCGACAAAAAAACAATGTCGACGTCGATTCGACGTCGATTCCATATTGCATTTCTCACTGGGTTTTTGCCTTCACTGATAAATAATGTGTCCCGTCAACTAGCCTGCACATTGAAGTGCTCAGAACTGGGTCGTTCGGCGGGATATTTGAATACTGTAAAGTGTCTAAAAGTAAATTTGAACACTCATATTAAGTGTCCAAATGTTCATGGCCAACCCGTGGTGTTGAAAACTTTCCAGTGTTCAACTTTACTGTTACACACTTAATAGCATTCAAATATCCACTCAAACAATTAAATTGTGCAACACAGTATTGCGCAATTGCATGTGCACGCCAGGTGAACACGTTATTTGTCAGTGAATTTCCAAAGGCATTCAAATCTAACACCCTTTATAAGGAAAATTCGTACCTTTGTTTTTCCAGTGGAAAATAGAACTGAAGTATAAGTATACTTACAGGGTTAAATGCGCACACGCCTTTAACTTCTCTTTTCTTTAAAACCTGTTCGTAAAATCCTGGAGCATTTTCTTTCAGAACGCGACATGCATTCTTTCTAAAATTGAAGATATAGGCGTTTTCCTTCCATTGGTTATTTGAACGAGCATCTACAATTACTTTCATCTGTTAAAAAGAAGATTTTTGGTACATAATCGTCTCAAAATACCGCCTTTATTTAGAGTTTTGTCTACAAGTTTGACAAAAAATACTGAAAAGTGCGTGACGAGGTGTTTTATACACAAAAGAGTGAGCCCTCTGTGTGGACACTTTGACATTCACTTACGAGCGTTTGATGTCACACAATTCTATTTGCAATGTCTTACCCAGCAGTTGTCATCGAAAGTTCCTATTGTAGTCGTCACATTGCCTGTTAGGCGTTGCAACTCTTTTGGTTTATATGGGTTGAAGTGGGTAGCACGGAAATGCCACCTCCAGGGAAGCGGCCGGTTGTCGGGTTCACACATGTAAAAGCGTTCCCCGTACGCAGTGTAAGGGCCCTATCCGAAAATAAATAAATTGTGAAACCTGCTCCCTTTTAGGAAAGCGACAACATAACATAGACACCGTTTTTGAATTCGACCTTCTAAAAGGGTATTTCTTAACTTACTATCATTGAGTTGATGGCTTTGCCGTGGACGCCCTGCCCGCAAGCGATGATTGCTAGGGCCATGAGTATGACCGCCATGCTGTCTCGGATTCTAGCAGTTGAGCGGCACTAGAAAGGAGACTGGCGACCGTGGTGGACATCACAGCGCAGCGCCTGCATACTCTTTGAGTCCCTCGGACATGCACCGCCCGCTGCTGACCGGCTGACGTGCAAACGCCAACTGCAGATCTAAACACTGATGAAAAACGTTTTCATTTCATGTGTCAGTCGCTCACAAATCACATGACGTACGGATATTTTTGACAGTTACGCCTCTTTGTTTTGAGATCGAAAACGGATATTTTTGGTTTCTTATAATTGTTTCTAATTTATGCCCGTCCGCAGGCCTGCATCCGGTACAGTCAGACCAGATGAAAGAACGGCGCTGACGGACCACCCTGTAGAGGGTGTGCAATAAATGACGGATAGAAGGAGGAGGAGGAAGCTTACTACATTCAAGTACGGTTGGGTTTTCGGGCAAACAAAATTCAACCACACTTTGAAATATTTAAACAAAATTTCAAACAATGCTTAAAAAAACTACCGAAATTCGGTCGCATGTGCTAACGGGCGTGACATCCCACACGTACCGCCAACGCAGGCAATTACCGAAGTTCCATTCAATTCTTAAAATGTCATCGAAATTCTTGGAATGTGAATAAAAGTAGACGAAAAATTCTAACTTGAATTAAATCAAATACAAATTCATTAAAAGCTGCTGTGTATTGTAAATAAAAGCAGCGATAAAATAATCAGTGCTAGTCGGATTTCGGAATAGCCCTAGCATCTGCAGCCCAGCATGCGTTTAGGTGTTCATCTCTGCCAATCATGAGTCTGAACCTATACTGCCCATAAGGTAGGATAGGAACATTTGGAAAACTCCAGTCGATTGGTGCATTGTTGACCTCGTAAACTCCCTGTGAACAAAAGTCATCTCAGCCCTCTCATTTATAATTCTTTGTGTTTTAAGCCGCAACAATTTTAACCACCTAAACATAAAATAACAGAAAAATAAAAACGCAAGAGTATGGCGACGCTGATCAAAGATAGGATCTCAAGGAATTCAATGCTTTTGAAAATGCACTAAATCATATTACCTTTGGACATTTTTGCCAGTGAGAAATGCAATATCGAATCGATGTCGAAATTAGATTTTGTCGATTTAGACCCCAAAAGGATGTCGAATCGACTAGAAAACGTTGTCATTGTCGATTCAATATTGCATTTCTCACAAGGTTTTTAAAGGCATTCAAACTTAATGCCCATCAAAAGGCCAAACAAACCTTTGTTTTTTGCCAGTGGGGAATAGCAATCCAAGTATACTTACAGGTTTAAATGCGCACACGCCTTTAACTTCTCTTTTCTTCAGAACCTGCTCGTAAAATCCGGGAATATTTTCTTTAATAACCCGACATCCATTTTTCTTAAAATTGAAGACATAGGCGTTTTCCTTCCATTGGTTATTTGAACGAGCATCTACAATTACTTTTAACTGTTAAAACAGATATTTTTGTTCTGTTACTGTTTCTAATTGCCGCCTTTATTTGGTTTTTGCTCTACAAGTATGACACTTAATACTTAAAAGTGCGTAACGAGGTGTATTACACACAAAGAGAATGACGTGCACACAAAACGTTTGTGACTATAGTGGAGAAACGTTTAGTCTACCAGGTCCAGGTTGCTTATTTACCTCGACTTCTCTTGTAGTCGTACTGCAAAAGGCTTGCACTGAAAATGCTAGAGTCAGATGTCTTACTATCAGGAGAGCGAGATGAGTGGCACAAAAAATCTCACTCTTCTAAAAGCGAGATATCTGACTCTCACCATATTTGAGTCAGAATTTGTGATCCCCACCCAATAAGAGTGAGGTTTCCCACCAAAATTGGCCGAGGTCAGGGAAATCTTACTCCTTCAGAGTGAGAATTCAGTGCAAATGACTCAAATAGGGTGAGCCTTATAGTCATCGCTCTCATTGAGCGAGACAAAATCGTCTCACTCAATTCGAGGACGACACCTCACTCAAGGAATTTCAGTGTGTGCGTAGTCTAGTCCATCGTTGCTCACTACGGCGCTTTACGGAAGCGCTTACGGGCGTGAGCGAATCAGGCAGCCCGGCCACACCCGTGCAAGAGGTAGAGTATAACTGCGGATGTGGTCAGTCAGCCACCTGGTTGGTACTTTCCTTTACACAAATGCGTGTTTTTATCGCCAACTCTTCTGCGTGTGACACAAGGCTGCCATATACACCTTTGCGTGAGCTACTTTGACGTTCGCGCTTTTAAGTGTTTGAGTATCTCACACTCCTATTTGCAATGTCTTACCCAGCTGCCGTCATCGAAAAGTCCAGTTGCGCCCGATACGTTGCCTGTTATACGTTGCAACTCTTTTGGTTTATATGGATTGAAGTGGGTAGCACGCAAATACCACTTCCAGGGAAGCGGCCGGTTGTCGGGTTCACACATGTAAAAGCGTTCCCCGTACGCAATGTAAGGTCCCTATTTGAAAAAGAAATGTGAAATCTGCTCCCTTGTAGGAAAGCCACAACATAACATAGACACCGTATTTGAAATCGTCCTTCTAAAAGGTTATTTCTTAACTTACTATCATTGAGTTGATGCCTTTGCCGTGGACGCCCTGCCCGCAAGTGATGATTGCTAGGGCCATGAGTATGGATTTTAGCAGTTGAGCGGCACTAGAAGGGAGACTAGCGCCCGTAGGCGACATAACGGCGCCTGTCTGCGCTATGACTCCCGTGAGCTGTGGCCATGCGCGGACTACTGCTGACCGCCTGACGTGCGAACAACAACTCCAGTGCTAAAGACTGCAGAAAAAAAAGGAGCGCGGCCGCTGGATTTTATGCAGCGATAAGCTGCTGATACACGCGGCACCAGTTAGTTGAAAGCCTCGTTTACGGCCGATTGCGACAGTGCCTCCCACCCTCCCACACGGGCGATCAGTCTTGCCTACCTTCGCTCACCGAGGCGTATTACGGCGCCCCGTGGGAGTATGCAACCTGTCCGCAGGCCCGCATCCGGTACAGTCTGACCAGACGAAAGAACGGCGCTGACCGACCACCCTGTGGAGGGTGTGCAATAAATGACGGATAGGAGGAGGAGGAAGCTTACTACATTCAAGTTCAGTTGGGTTTTCGGGGCAAACA
>NW_026267327.1:378174-378907 GCF_000697945.3 Frankliniella occidentalis | reverse complement strand
GGTCCATCACTGCCCGCTCGTGTATCAATCATGGACGAGTGCGTCATCAGTTGGTTCGCCCGGGGCCGAGGGGTGGCTCAGTTGCGTGTCGTTGACTCACGGGGCGCGGGGCGCGGGCAGGGCCGAGGGGTAGTTCGCTATGAATTCGAGTCCACATCATTCTGTTCTGTTTTTCACGATTTTTCTGAATCTATACCTCGATTATTTGAACAAATTCATTTGATTCTGATTTTTTTTATTTTCGCAAGATTTTGATGATATTATGTCTTGATTTTGTTTGTGTATGTGTATGTGTACTGATTTCATTGGACGGAAGTCCCCCTCGGGCAGAGCCCTGCATCGAGCGGGCGCCTGACGCCTGCGGCCCGCGCGATGCCCGCCCGCCACGCAGCCGTGCCGGCCGCGCGGCGTCGTCTGCCTACTGCCCAGGCGCCGAGCCGACGACACGCTCTGCGGCTTCTGCGGCAACGATATCACTCCGGCGGCAGCTTATCTAAACTTTTCAAACACATGCTTGAGGCGATGGAGAAATGCACAAAAGTGAAATTGAGTCGTGTGATTTCGCAAAGGAACCGTGTTTCTGACCGGCGGCGTGCAGTCGCTGACGCTCACCTGACCCCACGGGGGGCGGCTCTGTAGTCCACGCCTGATTTCCCCCGCCCCCTTCCCTCCTCGGGCCCTTTTGATTCGCTCGGCAAAGTTTATTGAGCCGGCGGCGCGACCGGCAGCCAAC
>NW_026267327.1:373139-375582 GCF_000697945.3 Frankliniella occidentalis | reverse complement strand
AGCGTGTTGAACACTTGCAGGTATTCAACTTGAAGTTGCACACTTACAGGTGTTGAGCAGTTGAACACTTTGTCTCATCAGTGAACCAAACAGGGCAGTAGATACAAAACATCGAAAATCGCGCGATATTCTGAACAAACAAATGGATATTCGCACCAATTGGTGCTCCCAAAATTCTCCGTTTCTCGGACCAATGCGCCCCGCCGCACCGCGCGTATGTACCAGGTGGCTGATTCACGCCGCGCACTTCTGTAGTCATGCTGTACCGCACGCACGAGTGCGGGCGGGCTTGCCTATATAGCCCCTGTCCACGGCGCCTTACGAGCCGAGCGAGTAGGCAAACTGCCCGCACTCGTGCATGCGGTACAGAATAACTATGGAAGTGCGCGGCGTGAATCAGCCACCTGATATAATATGTCTCAGGATAATCATGGTGCTAGTCGGATTTCGGAACAGTCACACAATCTGCAGCCCAGCATGAGTATTGGTTATCAGCTTTGCCAATCAGACATCGTAACCTATACCTTCCATAGGGTAGGATAGGAACATTTGGAAACGTCCAGTCGACTGATGCATTGTTGACCTTGTAAACTCCCTGTAAATAAAAGTAATCTCAGACTCCTCATTTATAAATTATCTTTTCTGTGTGAAGCCGCAACAGTTGTCACTTTGCCTTCTACCCGTAAAATATGTCAGAAAAATACATTCGTAACATGAGGACGACACTGGAAAAACAAAGATAGGACGTAAAGAATTTTAATGACTTTGCAAATCCATTTAACATTTGTACCCCTAGAAAGGCATTTAACCGGATATTACCAGCGCCGGTGTAAACAAGCCACAAGGCACATTATCTGCACCAACGATGGACGATGGAGTCCTACCTATGTTTTTCTTATTTCTTATGAAGCCAGACTTGCCTCAGTGCGAAATGCTTTTTATTGTATATGTCGAAACGATGTCGTTACGATGTCCTAAGTCGAGGCACAGATTTAAGACGTTGACGACTCAAACCTGTCCACAATTTCGACTCACGATGTCATATCGACATCGTTTCGACATCGACAAAAAATTCATTTCGCACTGGGGTAGTCTAAGTAGACTTACGGGTTTGAAAATGCACGCGCCGTTGCTTTCTCCTTTCTTCAAAACCGCCTCGTAATATTTGGGAACATTTTCTTTAAGAAGGCGACATGCATTCTTTCTAAAATTGAAGACACATGCGTTTTCCTTCCATTGGTTATTTGAACGAATATCTAAAATTATTTTCATCTGTGAAAAAAGTAAATTTTTGGTCAATAATCGTTTTTAAATTCCTCCTTTATTTGGTGTTTTGTCTAAAAGTGACACTAACCTACACGGAGAAAAATACTTTGGTTGCTGTAACTAAAATGGTTTTCTATCTGCCCCCTTAGTCATAACCATAGAACGTTCTATCGTGCTGGCTGGAGTGTTTGGTTGGAGCGTCCGAACGCTCAGCCAGCATGATGGTTATGACTAAGGGGACAGATAGAACACCATTTTAGTTACAGCAACCAAATTTTTCGACCGTGGTGACCAAACATTTTCTCAGTGTACATACTTAAAAGTGCGTGACGAGATGTTTTACCCACAAAAGAGTGAGTCCGTGGACACTTTGAAATTCACTTGTTAGCATTTGATGTCACAATATTCTACTAGCAATGCCTTACCCAGCAGCTGTCATCAAAAGTTGCATTTGTAAGCGTTATATTGCCTGTCAGGCGTTGCAACTCTTTTGGTTTATATGGGTTGAAGTGAGACCCACGCAAATACCATCTCAAGGGAAGCGTCCGGTTTTCGGGGTCGCACAAGTAAAACCGCTCCACGTACGCATGGTAAGGTCCCTATTCGAAAAAAAAAATGATGAAACCTGTTTCCTCTTAGGACAGGGACAACAAAGACACCGTATTTGAAATCGTCCTTCGTATCTCTCTAAAGCCTATTCCTTAACTTACTATCATTGAGTTGATGCCTTTGCCGTGGACGGCCTGCCCGCAAGTGATGATTGCAAGGGCCATGAGTATGGATTCTAGCAGTTGTGCGGTACTAGAAGGGAGACTAGCGGCCGTGGGCGACATAACGGCGCCTGCCTGCGCTATGACTCCCGTGAACTGTGGCCATGCGCGGCCCACTGCTGACAGAGGCTGACGTGCAAACAACAACTCCAGTGCTAAAGACTGCAGAAAAAAAAGAGCGCGGCCGCTGGATTTTATGCAGCGATAAGCGAATGATCCACGCGGCACCAGTTAGTTGAAATCCTCGTTTACGGCCCATTGCGACAGTGCGTCCCTCCCTCCCACCAGACCGTCAGACGAAAGAACGGCGCTGACAGACCACCCTGTGGAGGGTGTGCAATAAATGACGGATAGGAGGAGGAGGAAGCTTACTACATTCAAGTTCAGTTGGGTTTTCGGGGCAAACA
>NW_026267327.1:372231-373089 GCF_000697945.3 Frankliniella occidentalis | reverse complement strand
GGGCGAGGCGGGGCGGGGCAGGGCCATTACAGGAGGGAAGGCCCGTGGTGATGCATGGCCCGGCCGGGGCGCTTGGACGTCCCATCGCTCCGCCCCTATCGCCCTTTGAGGGGGCGGTGCATAAATTAGCAGCCCCGGCCGAGACTTCGATGGGCTCATCCGTCCCGTGAATGGATTCCGCGCATAAAAGATGACCCGGACGCGAACGTGGGGGGAATGGACCCGGAAGCGACGCAGGCGTTCCTCACCTGCCGGTCGTAGTCGTCAGGCGGCACCGCGAACCAGGGCACCTCGATGTGGAGCCGGGGCGCGGCCGTCGGCGAGGAGGGCGAAGAGGCGGCGGCCAGCGGGGACAGCACCTGCACGACGCGCAGCCGTCCGCGCCCCGGCTCCTGGGCGTCGTTGACGCGGTGGTGCAGCTCGAGCAGCCGCTCCGCCAGGTCGTCGTCGCCGAGCAGCGGCGGGAAGTACAGCGCCACAACCTCCGGGTCGCCGGCGAGCGCCTCCGCCGTGGGCACCAGCGTCCACGACCTTCTCCCCGTCGGCGAGGACGCGTCCTTGTCGTTGTCGCCGTCCTGTTCCCGCTGCGCCCAGCGGGCCAGCACGTCGCCGAGGATGGCGCGGTACCACGGCGTCGACGTCATCCTGGTCGGCGATGTCACCCGCGCATGCCGGCCCGGGGACAACGACGGCCACGTGCGTCCCGACGTCGACTCGCGCGCAGGCAGCGCCGCGACGCCGAGCGGTTTGGCGCGGGAGCGGGGGTAGGCCGACGCTCGGCTCGACCGGCCGCAGCAGACCCGCGCTACCGACTGAGACTGACTGGGAGAGCATTGGGGAGGGTGGGCGCAGGGCGGG
>NW_026267327.1:366562-372181 GCF_000697945.3 Frankliniella occidentalis | reverse complement strand
CACGCCCCGCCCCGCCCCGCCCCGCCCGTCAGCGTCAGCACTCGCAGCGACCATCAGCCTGCCAGCCAGCCCAGCTGCGCCGCCCGAGCCCGGCCCTCGGCCCGGCCTCACCTGGCTCCGGAGCCGATGATAGGATCACGGGGGAGTGGCGCGGGTGGATGCTGCATGGCTGCGGGATGGCGGAGCAGGCAGAGGTGAGCTAGTCTGCCGCCCGGGGGATCAGCGGAGCGAGCGGAGCGGAAGGGCGGGGGGAAATTGGAGAAAGGGGGAAAAGAGAAGAAGGCGGGGAGGATCCGAAGGCAGAATCGCTCTGCCTCGAAAAAGGGGAGCCTTGCTCTGCTTTAACGGCGCGGTCTGAGTGAGTGTCTGTCTCTGGGACCGTCCCGCCCCGCGCACCCTGTGCACAGAGTCACTGGAAGACAGGTAGTGAAATAAAAAGCGTGACGAAAAAGGTGGCATCTTAGTGAGTTTATACGGAGTGTCCCATAGACCTCGAGCAATAATTAGTTAAACTGTAGAGCGGGCGGGCTGCCTACTCGGCTGTTAGGCGATGGTGAGTGGCGGCAGGCAAGGCAAGCTCGCTCGACCTGCGTACAGTGAGTGTAAGTGTAACTAACTACAGGGCCTGCTGTGGGGACGGCCGATGCAGATTGCCGTGGACGCCTGGACGCTAGGTGCAAGGAGGTGAGGTCTCGGGAGTGGTCCCGGGTCCTAGATGCGGAGCGCGCGGTTGCTGCTCGAAGCTTTGGAAGCGATATCGGACCATTCATTGCGATCCCCCAGGAGCCCAAAGGTACACGGAGGGCTGGAAGGGATGTGGGGGAACTCTCTGGCGGGCCCGCCGCCCCCGATACAAGCAGGGCCGTTGGGCCGTTCCAAAGGATGAGTGAGTGGCGCGCATTTGGTAGTCCGGCTACGCCCCCCACCCCCACCCAACCTCGTGTTTAGGGTGATAAATATTCCGAGGAGCTCCGCCGGCCCGGCAGCGGCAGAGCGCTACACTGGGGCGTAGCTCAGCCAGGGCGGCGGGGTGAGCAACCCCGCGCGAGCCATCCCGCCCTCGCGCCCTGCACCCCCTGCACCGGGTCGGGGACGGGGGCGGACCATGTCGACGGGTCCTAGCAACGTTGTCCGGTCTCGCCGCGACAGTTTCACGGTGCTCGATCTCGCCAGGGACAGTTCAACGTTGTCCTGCAGCATACGGGCTCCACACACCTACAGTGCCTGTCGAACAATTCTACGGCTATGGTTAGTGCCGGTGATGAGGTCGGGGAGTTCACAGGCACACTCGCATCGCACGCGAGGCACTGCCACAATCGGCCGTAAAAGGTCACGGAAAAAAATGAGTTTTGTTGTAGGGTTCAACTCTCTTTGATAGGTTAAATTCGATAGCTGGCATAAAGAATTATTCGATACCTACAACCAGTTGTTTGTTGTCACGACCGGACACTTGTACGAATAGAACAAACATAGAACAAACTTATTGGTTCTATTCGTACAATGCGTGACAACCAACTATGGGAATTATAAATTCTCGATTCCAGCTATCTAATTAAGCCTATCAAATAGAGCTGATTCCCACAACAAAGTAACAAAGTCATTTTTTTCTGTGATGCTTTCAACTGGACCAACACCGGAAATACTTTTGGGAACCTTTTGTGAAGCGTGTATTATTCAATAATATCGCTGTGAAAAATCTTGCTGCCGCTCTACCTTTGTGTGCGTTCACTACTACACGGCACGTAAGCTAGGTACAGGTGCACCGCGTATGGCGGCAGCTCATGGGACTAGACTCTAGTCACTAGAGAAAGTAGCGTGATTGCCACCACGGCCCTAGTCTCCTTTCTAGTGCCGCTCAACAACTGCTCGAAATACTATCAGTGAGACAATATGGCAGTCATAGTCATAGCCCTAGCACTCATAACTTGCTGGCAGGACGTCCACGGCAAAGGTATCAACTCAATCATCGTAAGTTAATTAATTACGACCCTTTTAGAAAGCCGATTTAAAATACGATCTACACTCTTACGAGCGAATAGTATTGCTAAAATGAACGCCTCTGTTCGTGTTATGAAAATCACGTTCATATTATGAAGAATTATGAGCTGAAATATTATTCCAAGGAGGAATTTGAGCCGTGACTGTCGCCGTGACGTGAAATGATCCCCTATTTTGACATCTTTTTGCACTCATCCTAAAATCGATGTGACCAATAATTGACTTCTGACGTCATAATGAGTCACAAATGACATAAAATTCCTCCTTGAGTACAACCACGATTCGTTCGTATAATTTGGCGGTCTTCATAATTTTAATGATTTTTGGATTCGTGCATTATGAAGGGAGAATCGATATCTTAGTGAGGTACTGATCCTAAAGTCGTTCGTAATATGAACGAGAGAACGCGAGGATTCATAATACAAACGAGCGCGAATAAGTTCGTATTCGTATTATGGAAGCACAGGAATTGTTCATATTATGAACACGAGGTTCATAATATAAACCCAGGTAGAACACAATCGTCAAAAACTCGCAAATGACCCTAATTTGGCGTGAAAATAAATAAGCTCATTCAGGTTACCTAGCCGCAGTAAATGTTGACGATCAGCGTCAAAATGAGGCCATTTTGACATCATTTTGTCAAACGTGTTCTACCTGGGAACAGAAGCGTTTTGAGAGTGTATGTTGTCACTGTCCTAACGAGCAGGTTTCACATATCTTTTTGTCAATAGGGCCCCTACATTAGTTACGGCGAACGCTTTTACATGTGTGAACCCGACGACCGTCCCCTTCCCTGGAGATGGTTTTTGCGTGCGACTCACTTCAACCCATATAAACCAAAAGAGTTGCAACGCCTGACAGGCAATATCACAGTTACAAATGGAACTTTTGATGACAACTGTTCGGTAAGACATTGTAATAAGATACGATGAGATATTATACAGGGTGATCCATAGACCCCTTCCTTTATTTTGCTTATACTATACCGCATGCAGGCGTGCGGGCTGGTTTCAGAACTATTACATAGCAAATCTTTATTTTAACAGGGAGAGGTAACTGCAGCTGCTCGTTCAAATAACCAATGGAAGGAAAACGCCTTTGTCGCCCGATTTAGAAACAAAGGATGTCAGGCTGTTAAAGAAAATATTCCTGGCTTTTACAATCTGTTTAAGGACAAAGAAGTGAAAGGCACAGGCATGTGCAAGTTTCCGACTGTAAGTATTTAGACTGTAAGTCTTTTCTCACCATACCGTTACGTATTTCTTTTTCTGGCATTTTACGTTTGGATGGTTAAAATTGTTGCTGCTGAAAACCGAGGGGGGCACAACTCTGGCAATCTGATGCACACCCACCCTGGCGGACTAAGATAATCGTCGGCAATATCTAGCCAATTGGATCCAAATGCGATGCTTTTTGCCTACATTCGGGGTGAAAGTAATGCGTGTTTTGCCTACTTACAAGCGTTTTTTGTTCATGCCCCAAAAGCAAAATATTCATCTCGCAATTTGGCAATCTTAGCAATCTGGTCAGGGTTGTTGACGCTAATTAGCGCGTTAGCGGCGCTAACCGCGCTAACGTCATTTTTGTTAGCGTTATCGTTAGCGCTCTAATTCTTTTGTAGTGTTAGCGTTAGCGACTAGCGCCGTTAATGCAGCCTGTTAATTAGCGGCGTTAACGCTGGTACCTGCAATACGTCAAATTACTACATTTTCGACGCTAGCGTGACAGCACTAGACGATTCAAAGTGCTCTAAATTTCGTGTTTTTGCATCGTCCTCGTCAGGAAAAGACGGACTTAAGCGATGATTCGTTTTGCGTCAGTTAACGCGTGAACGGCGTTAATGGCGCTAACGTGAGTTTCATTAGCGTTAGCGTTAGCGCGCTAAATGTTTAGAAATTTTATCGAGTTAGCGCGCTAACGCTAACACGTCTCATTAGCGTTAACGTTTAGCGCGCTAACGATTTTTTAGTAGCGTTAACAACCCTGAATCTGGTGTACCGGGTGAAACTGTGAATACGCAGCAGTGTTGCGGGTTTGCCTACCCCTTTCACCCGTAAGGGGCCATGGCCCCTGCGGCCATATTGAGTATGCAATCCCGCAACACTGCTGCGTATTCACAGTTACACCCGGTACATTACCAGGCAGTTCAGATCATCTCGCTAAAATCACAAAGTAATTACAAATGTGAAGGTTGTAAAGACTTTTATTTACAGGGACTTTACGAGGTCAATAATGCCCCAGTGAACTGGAGTTTCCCAAACTTTCCAATCCTACCTTATGGGCAATATAGGTTCAGACTCAAGGCTCTCAAAGCTGAAACCCTGATGGCATGCTTGCTGGTAGATGCTAAGGTTGTTCCGAGACTCGGGTAGAACTACACTGCTTATGGTTACTTTTTTGCTGTACACATTCCACAATATGTTGCAGCTTTTGCGTGGGGTACAATTATATGATTAAAACTGGGGATAATACTATCGTTTTCTTTATTGAAATTGAGCAAGCTTGCTCTGTTCGCAGCCTACTCTCTCCCTCTCCATGTCGCAGCCCTCGGCTCTCAGCCCGTTGCTAGGGTTGCTCGCTTGTTGCGAGTCTCTAGCGGACACCCGACAGAAAGAAGAAGAGTCTCAGAAACACGGTCGCGCCTTTCTTTACCAGGACGTGTAAATATAAGAAATAATACTCAGAAATGTCTGACAAAACGGGTAAAACCCGCCAGTGAGTACTACCCACTCATACACACGCGTACACGGCGGGGCGGTGCTTCCTGCTTCCGGTGGTATTTTTGTTCTCCGACCTCCTGCCCCTCCCTCTCGCTCGCTCCTCCTCAGGTGGCGTCGCCCCGTCGCCCCCCGCTGGCTGTTGGTGGTGCACTTTCCGGGAGAGCAGCCACAAACGCCCCCCCCCCCCCCCCCCCCCCCCCCCCCCCCCCCCCCCCCCCCCCGGCCCCCCCCCCCCCCGTCGCCCCCCGCTGGCTGTTGGTGGTGCACTTTCCGGGAGAGCAGCCACAAACGCCCCCCCCGTTCAACTCTCTTTGATAGGTTAAATTCGATAGCTGGCATAAAGAATTATTCCGTTGCGTATAGTGGACGCTCCGGCCGCCGAGCGGAAACAGAGCGTCGAAAAGAAAGCGGAGGCAGCAGCTGCGGAGGCAGCAGCTGCGAAGGCAGCAGCTGCGAAGGCAGCGGCGGTAGCGCCTGACTTCCCTCTTCTCCCCCTCGCCCCCTTCTGCTCTCCAGGAGCGCTGCAGCAGCAGCGCCACAGCTTCCTCATCGCGACAGTGTTTCCTCCCTCGCTGCGCGGTTCCTGGAAATTGCTGTACTTCCCCCTCTTTCCACCCCCTCCCCTTTGCCGTCGCTATGGCGGTGTGCTGAAGGGGGGTGGGGGAGGGGCATTCCTCTTTCTGCTGCTCCTGCTGCGGCCGTGGCCTGCCCCATCTACCCCATCTCCTCATCACCCCCTCCCCCCCCCCCAACCTCGCCGTCGCTGCTAGTTTCGTTATGATTAGCGGTGGACGCCACCTGTTTGAGGGAGGTCAGTGACCTGGGAGAGAAGAGAGGGGGTAGACTGTAGAACGGCGGCGCCGGAGGCACAGCGGGGCTTATCTGCCAACATACGCCC
>NW_026267327.1:365094-366512 GCF_000697945.3 Frankliniella occidentalis | reverse complement strand
CCCCCCCCCCCGGTCGGCCCAGATCGCCTCCTGGGGTAGGTAGGCAATTTGTCCTACAAAACCCCTGAAAGTAGGCAACACACAGCAAATCGACCCCTCCGTCCTACCTTTGGTTTTCTTATTTCTTGTGAAGATCAGACTTGCAGTCTAAGTGGACTTACGGGTTTCAAAATGCACGGGCCGTTGATTTCTCTTCTCTTGTAAACCGCCTCGTAATATTTGGGAGCATTTTCTCTAAGAACGCGACATGCATTCTTTCTAAAATTGAAGATATATGCGTTTTCCTTCCATTGGTTATTCGAACGAAGATCTAAAATTACTTTTATCTGTTAAAAAAGTAGATTTTTGGTAAATAATCGTTTCTAAATTCCGCCTCTATTTGGTGTTTTGTGTAAAAGGTACAAGTGACACTACATACTTAAAAGTGCGTGACGAGATATTTTACACACAAAAGAGTGAGTCCCACTTTGTGGACACTTTGACATTCACTTGTAAGCGTTTGATGTCACACAATTCTACTAGCAATGTCTTACCCAGCAGCTGTCATCAAAAGTTGCATTTATAAACGTTATATTGCCTGTCAGGCGTTGAAACTCTTTTGGTTTATATGGATTGAAGTGAGACCCACGCAAATACCATCTAAAGGGAAGCGTCCGGTTTTCGGGGTCACACAAGTAAAAGCGCTCCACGTACGCATGGTAAGGTCCCTATTCGAAAAAAAAAAAAGATGAAACCTGTTTCCTCTTAGGACAGCGACAACAATGACACCGTATTTGAAATCGTCCTTCTAAAAGGGCATTTCTTAACTTACTATTATTGAGTTGATGCCTTTGCCGTGGACGCCCTGCCCGCAAGCGATGATTGCTAGGGCCATGAGTATGGATTCTAGCAATTGAGCGGCACTAGAAGGGAGACTAGCGGCCGTGGTGGACATAACGGCGCCTGTCTGCGCTATGACTCCCGTGAGCTGTGGCCATGCGCGGCCTACTGCTGTGCTGACCGCCTGACGTGCGAACAACAACTCCAGTGCTGAAGACTGCAGGAAAAAAAAGGAGCGCGGCCGCTGGATTTTATGCAGCGATAAGCTGCTGATACACGCGGCACCAGTTAGTTGAAATCCTCGTTTACGGCCGATTGCGACAGTGCCTTCCACCCTCCCACACGGGCGACCAGGCTTGCCTATCTTACCGAGGCGTATTACGGCGCCGTGCGAGTAAGCAACCTTGTGTGCTGGCCTGCATCCGCGGCACCCCCCACCTGTACTCCTCTTGGCCAAGTGTCGAGTTCAGACGTTCAGACCATGTGCACCGCGTGCTTATTCGTGGCGCGCCCCTGTCCTGCGGGGAAGCTGCGCTCTGCGCCGGTGTAATTTGCCATTCACTACCCTCGACACGGCGGGGGCGGCGGGGGCGGCGGGG
>NW_026267327.1:357904-358274 GCF_000697945.3 Frankliniella occidentalis | reverse complement strand
GGGGGCAGATATGAAAATTTTGAAGGAGGCGCCACAGCACCGGCGTTCCGCCGTTTCGGAGAGAAAAAGTAAAACCCAGCAGCGACAACGATATGCAAAGTAGAATGATACCGACACGAGGTGCTTTGTTAATTTAACTTTTACTAAGGAGGGGGGGGGCGTCACCTCCCGCTTCGAATGTAGAGGGCCGTGGTCGTAATCCTCGTGTCCGTCCTCGCAGCGCCGTGGGGGAGCCGTCGCCGAGGTGGACGAGGCCGAAAGGGGGCCGAGGCCGCCGTTAGTGTGGTCGGGGGCAGGCAGGTCCACGTTCGTTACGCTAACACGACTTCGCGCTCCACCCTGCCTCTTTGGTCCTGCACCACCCCTCTGT
>NW_026267327.1:355023-357323 GCF_000697945.3 Frankliniella occidentalis | reverse complement strand
CTCTCTCTCTCTCTCTCTCTCTCTCCTACGACGCCCCCCCCCCCTCCTTCACGCAGAGCCGGCTGTAGCTCTTGCACCCAATGCCCAATCTCTGAACACCTTTTACTTTCAGTTTCTCCCCCTGCTCGTGTTCTCTTCCCCCTGACGTACTCCTCCCGCCGGCCCCTTCCCCTCCGGCCGCGCCCCTCCGCGCCGCCCCCGAGCAGCACTGCACTGCTCTTATTTAAGGTGTAATATCATGGCGACATAGACAAACGGCCGCATTACAAGGGGAGGCCGGGGCCTCGGCCGGGGCTCGGGCTCAGGGGCGGGCTGGGCGCCCTGCTGCAGCAGGCTGGGGCTCCGGCGAGGCTGCAGCTCGGGTCTAGGCGCCCTGCTGCTGCAGCAGGCTGCAGGATCAACTCAACAGGGAGGAGCACCGGGGAGGCTTCCACAGCCTAACGCGTAACTCAAATTAATTAGCACCAAGCACGGCGCCCTTGAAAAACTTTCCCTTTCGAAGTTGCGCGGTGTGGTCTGTGGCTGCGGCCCGTGTGGCGTGGTGACTGGCTTGGGCTGGGTTGTGACTGCCGGTGGGTGAATACCCCCCCCCCCTCCACCACCATCACACCAACACCGCCCGACCACCACCTCCACCACCACCTCACCCGCCACCACGAACTCGCAAAAGTCTCGGTCACAGCTCCCAGCATACCACGCCTCGTCCGGAAACGAGAAGAAAACAACAACAACATTATAAAGGGACGCGTTCTTGTTTTGCTATACAGGAGGCGGCTGCGACACGCGGGCACCACTCCATCAAGGCGAATCCGCACAGCGTTTTCTCGTGCCCTCTCTCTCCCGAACAGTGACGCGGTGTCCTTGTGTGTGCGACAAGGACGGAAGTACGAAAGCGCTGTGCGGACGCGCCGCGCCGTGCAGCTACTTCTGCTGCAGCTGCAGAAGTGCACCAAGCACCGGCATGCGCCTACTGCCCCCCCCCCCCCCCCCCCCCCCCCCCCCCCCCCCCCCCCCGCCCCCCCCCACCTCACCTTCCCCTTCTCTCCGTCTGGCCTGGTTATCAAGTAAACATTGGGGCGGCTGTGTGTGGTGGGCTGGGCCGTGGCTGGGCCGTGCTGCCTGCCCGCTGTGCTGACCCCGGTGGGAGGAGCAAGGCGAGCAGAGTGCGAGCGCCAAACTCCTCCACTTCCAGACGGACAGCCCCGGCCGCAGAACCGCAGAACGGACACGAACAGAAGGGGATTTGTTCGCCGTCTCTCGGCCGCCCCCCTTCGCTCGAGAAAATAATACAAAGAAAGGAAAGTAAGGATAGTCTCGCCATCCAGTCCGCCATCCCCGCCTGAGGCTATGCTCATCTCCTCCACGGAGAAAAAACTTTGGTTTTTGTATAGCTAAATTGGTGTTCAATCTGCCTCATCAGTCATAAACATTAGACGTTTGGACGTGCTGGCTGAGCATTCAGACGCTCCATCCAAACACACCGGATTATTATACAACAGAACGTGCTACGGTTATAACTCAGGGAGTAGACTGAACACCATTTTAGTCACATAACAACCAAATTTTTCGGCCGTCTTGGCCGAACATTTTTCTCAGTGCGGGTGCGCGTTACACTGGGAGACAAAAACCGCGGCGGCGAAACCAATCCCAGAAGCAAATGGAGAAAATAATAAAAAGAAACAACAAGACAAATTGAAGCGGGTAGCGGCCGCGGCAAGATTGAAGAGCGACGCGTTGTGATTGAATGATTAAATAATTCATTAACTCTGAACCGAGCTGCTGATGATCTCGATGTAGCGAGTCTTATTTACCGCCAGAAGCAAGTACAGGCGGCGGGCTTACTGCTCCAGGTCACGCGACCCGTCTCGGTTCTGCGTATCCGCGTCACCAACGCAGGCATAGGAATAAATAAAAACCGAAAACAAATACAAGTATTTTTAAAAGAGTACGTATTAAGAAATAGAAATCAGTGTTGTTTTCCTCTTAAAACCCCTAATAAGAACGCTATCGGCTCCCGCGTAGCTCCGTTATTGTTGCACTCTTGGACCAACACATTGCGGAATCAGCCAGCCGAAGAGAGAGTCTCCCACACCTGCGCCGCAGTCCCCTGTGCGTTGTGTACCGCTCCGCAGCCGTGCGGGCGGGTTGCCTACCAGTACGGCGGTTCGCTCCGTAGGCGCTCCGACCTCCACCAGGGGTGGCTCGGGCGGCGGCCGGCAAACAAGGAAAAGGCGCGCGGTGGCATATTGCTGCCTGTGCCGCAACGAAACGACCGCGCTACACCACCCCGCCCCGCCCCA
>NW_026267327.1:350416-350875 GCF_000697945.3 Frankliniella occidentalis | reverse complement strand
GAGAGCAATGAGTGTAGCCGTGCGTTCTCCCCGGAGGAATCAGCGGAGCCGGAGGCGGGGGCCACCACCGCGCCGATCCTCACATTTCTTATCTGTATTTTTTTTTCCTGGTCTTAAAAAGAGACGTATAATGCGATTGGCGCGGACACAGAGGTGGGGGAAGGGGGAGTCGTCGGGGGGAGGCTTGCGCTGCTGTTCGATTTTGGAGAAGCGTCGGGGGCGTCGAGGCGTCGAGCCCCCAGGGGGTCGTATCTCCCACCTCGTGAGCCGCCGGTCCAGACGGGCGGGGCGGGGGAGGGAGGAACAGCTAACCAACCACCCCTCCTTGATGCTTCACACTCGACTCGCTAACGGACGGAGAATTGGACGAGTCGCGAGTAAAGCCCCTTCTGCTACGCGGAAAGATGAGGAAAGAAGGGGGAGAGGGGGTGAGCAGGGGTCGCGGGGTGAGTGCGAGAG
>NW_026267327.1:332323-347991 GCF_000697945.3 Frankliniella occidentalis | reverse complement strand
CCCCCCCACCTTTTCTTTTCCCGGCCACTCGCCTGGAACCCCAGCGAGCTGCGGGAAAACCAGCTCATCTGGACCATTAACGTGCGCGTATAGAAAGGAATATGAAATTCATAATCAGTAATTTTTAATAGAGACACATGAAATCTGAACATAACTTAAAGTAAAGTTAAGATCGGGTGTGAACTGAGCACTTGATATTGTGGGAGAGAACCGGGCGCCATACCAGCTAAATAATATCATGAGGTGCAGAGCTCTAGGAAGGGATTTTTAGCAGACGATAAATTTGGAATATTTTACTCAACTAAAACTTTTAAGAAATGACATGACAAATAGGTACGTCAAATTGCTAGCACTGTCATGCAGCGTAGGTAGAGCACTCGAGTTCGAGTAAGGCACAAGGCGTGAGTCATCCAAAAGTAGGCCCGCGGGTGGGATGTCGTCCATCTGGATCATCTGCTTTCGAGCAAGATCAACATTTGAGTGATCGTTTTTTTTTCTGTTTTTTTTTTCTTTCTTTTAGTTTAGCCGGTTTCGCCAGATTTGTGTATGGTGAGCAAATCCAATTTTTTACCTATATTCACCTTCCTAATGATTTAGAGGATTTCATTTTTAATATAGTTTAGATAAAATTATCAAGAAAAAAAATCAAAATAGTCGGCAAGTTTTTTTTCTTTGAAATCCCCTCTCTTTTTGATGTCGTGTACACAATGCATGGTGCCCAACCTCCATACTTCACATTCATCGTTAGAATTACCGTTTATAATGAGCCTAGAAATTCCTGATAAATCATTGTAAATTGAATCCTCAAATAGGGTGGAAATTTGATTCTAGAAATCTTAAATTTAGGTGGAATAAAAATTCTAATAACACGTCGTTTTCTCCAAAATAATGATGCCAAGGTTGCCATCCGAGCGCAACAGCTGACATTTGAGTTGACACCCCCTATGGCGGCTGGCAGTCTCTGCTCTTGTCATTAACACAAAAAACACAACTTATTTTCAGAGAAATAATGAAAATTCTCTATGTCATTTTTGTGAGGTAGCAACAAAAGTAGTGATAGCGTAAGTAAATCGCCGTCGATTTTTACTACTCCTCCTCCTTTCTGTGTTTCCCTTGAATGTTTCGATGTTATTTTGGTTAGGTACAGCGTTTACATCTGTTTTCTTTGTTGATACCTGTTATTACACATCACTGTGAGATTGAAACTTAGATAAAGTGTCGTGGAATAGTGAAACGCTGCAATTTGGATCGTCGATGACTTAAGTATGAGGATTGTTATTGCATGATGAATGAAAGGTTAGGTTCTGCTAAAGCCGATGTCCTGTCTCGATGCCGATTGACGCAACTGTGTTTCTAAAGGCAACTGTCTAATCTAATCTTTGTATTCCAGCTATATATTTCCTGTTTTCATTTTTATTTATTTGCTTTGCAGGTCAAAGCACAATGAATCCTATCCAGAACAACCAAGATGTTGCTTGCTTCTTGGTGTGTAAACATTCATGGAAGGGCAAGTAAGTAAATAATAGGCCTCTAAAAGTGGGGCTTAGGTAAGATGAGGCGCTACGCGTTACGAGACTGAGGCTAATGACTCTTGTTGCACTTGGCCAGCACCGCTTGGCAAGCCAATCACTCTCCTAATAATCTTTGAAACGATCTGCCTCAGCAGAGGGGAGACATCTCACCTCACGAGATTAAATCCTCCAGAAATGCTCCCACAATTATTGCCGTGACTAAGACTCTCTCCTCTCCTTGTAAAAATTTTCCAACTGTGTATTATGACTATCTAATTTCAATCTATACTGTAGCCTACAATGTCTAGTCATATGTTAAATTTTTTGCTAATACTTTGTGCAATTTCTCATTTGTAATCACAATTTTTTTCTTCTCAAGGTACAAACGAATCTTTTCAGTTGGAACAAAGGGCATCACAACATACAATCCTAATACTTTCGAAGTCACCAACCGTTGGACCTATAGTGATGTGTTTAGTATTAAATGTGGGAATCAGTCTCCTCCTGGAGGCAATGAATTTATACTCACTATGCGTAAAGAAAAGAAGAGTGATACAATGAAGTTTTCCTCTGAGTATCGCTCATTGATCCTTACTGAAGCTTTTCGTTATCGCAAAGAGTTTGCTGAGAAGCCAAAGGAATCATTTGTATGTTACAATTTTACAACTTTTTTGTCACTTGTTTTAAAATTTAAAAATCTTAACCCACATAAATTTATTTCAGTGTTACTCTGGATTTAAATACCATTGGTCAGAAACACGTCTGCCTGTAGTTCTTGAGGTCACACCTGCCTCTCTCGACCAATTGGATCCAACATCTCACAAAGTTGTTGCATCATATTGTTACAAAGATATTGAAGCTATTGCAGATGTGGAACAGTGCCCTGGTGGTTTTGTGATAGTTTGTGGTGGATTTTCGCGAATGGTAATTATTGTAGCAGCAGAGTATATCATTTAAGGGTTTGACCTATTAATCTAAAAAAATCTTTTTATTTTAGCATTTTTTCATATTGCCAAATGCTACTGATATGAAGCAAAAACTGGTCGAAGCAGCGGTCTCTAATCTGGGTATTCATCTTAAAATTCTCAAACAACAATTTAGACAAGAGGAATTTGTAACTCATCGATTTGGAAAATACAGGTAAGGAGTCCTAAAGTTTTTCTTCGAGTGTTGCTCTTTTGGAAAATCTTGAGTGTTGTGATAATTTTATTTTATGAATTTTTCATTGCAGTGATGATGAATTTGTTACTTCGATCTGTGAATTTAAAGTGTACAAGGTCCAAACACCTCGGCACACTGATCCACAACATCGCACTCTATGTCTTAGTGATTTGTGTATACTGGAAAGAGATCCACAGACTTATAGTATTTGCACTTTACGGCCACTTTCACATGTATTTGCTCTTGTTCGAGATCGTGAAAACCTTCAACTATTTTCTATTGAATATATTGATGGGCAAGTTCGTACATACACAACAACTGACAGGTATATTCCCAATTTACTCAATTCAAGTGAAGCATTCATAGACCCACAATCTCATGTTTAGTTTCCTTTGTGTATCCTTGAACTTCTTTTTAACATTCCAGGGACTCTCTGCTTGCTTCTCTTCTTGATGGTGTTAGAGCTTCTGGAAATCGAGATGTTCATGTCAAAATGACCCCTACTCAACGAGGAAAGAGATTGGGCCCTTTAGTGGTGAATTTGGAGGAAGAAGTCGAATCTTCTCATTTGAAACTTCTAGATAAAGTTTCACCAAAAATGTCTCTTGCTGAAGCAATTGAAAGATTCAATGCAAACACACCCTACAGTGGTCTTCTTCACTCTGTTACTCAGGATGGCTTGTTTTCAGAAAACAAGGACAAGCTGATTCAAAGTGCTCTAACTGCTCTTTTGCAGAAAGATTCAGATGCTAGTAACACTCCTTTACCCGAGCTAGAAGCCCAATTTCAAGCACTACGTAGATTGTTTGCCTCTAAAGTGGGATTTTCTGCATTTTTAAGCCTCCCTTCTTTTCGTGAGCAAGTTGGTCTGAAAGTAGTGAGAGCTTTGAAAAGGGAAGACACAGGTGTCACTCATGCTGCTATGGATATGGTGTGTGCATTGATGCATCCTATGCATGAAGATTATGATTTGCGACAAGAGCAAATGAACAAATCATCTCTTTTGTCCAACACTAAATTTTTGGAAGGACTTCTAAGCATGTGGCAGAAACATGTTGTAAGTTTTACTCCATTTGGTCATCAGTGCTTCGATGGAATATAATTTAAGTAACATTGTTATTTTCTTGTCTAGAACCAGGGAACAGGTGCATTGGTAGTTTCTGCCATGCTTGACTTTTTAACTTTTGCATTGTGTGTCCCATATAGTGAGACTACTGATGGTAAACACTTTGATCAACTTTTAGAAATGGTTGCAGAAAGAGGGAGAACTCTCTTCCGTCTTTTCCAGGTCTGATCTCTTACAAAAAATATTGAGCTTTTGTCTGTGAGCTTTTTTTCCTTTAATTGGAGTGCATTTTACACTAATTATCCTACTCTTCTACAGCATCCATCACTTGCTGTTGTCAAGGGGGCAGGGCTTGTAATGAGAGCTGTTATTGAGGAGGGAGAAGCAGAGGTTGCTGCCCGTATGCAAGACCTAGCCCTTGCAGAAGGTGCCCTACCTCGCCATCTTTTGACAGCATTATTTACAGAAGCCAATGACAGCAGATTACTCACACATCGTCAGCTTTCTCGTCACTTAGTTGGGCTCTGGGTTACTGGGCATCCAACAGCAATGGGTCTGTTAAAGAGAATCATGGTAAACAAGGATGATAGTTTGAAGACTTTAATATTTAGTTTGCTCTACTCAACTTTTTTTTTATTATCTATCTATATCTTTTTACTGACCAGTATTTTATCACTTTTTTAGCCAGCTGGACTGCTAAACTATTTAGACTCAACAGATCAAGTTCCAGAAAGTGCCCTGGAAGCTGAACAGCTTAACACAAGGGATAATTTGAAAATTGCTCAAGATTCAGCTTCACGGAACAAGCGAAACCCTCATCTGGTTGCTGTGGAAAGACAACTTAGACAAGTAGAGAAACATGTTGAGGTAATAGTAATGGTATTTGAGATACCATTTACATTTTGTGTGCCTCAATTAAAACTAAACATTTCTTTGAATTTTTCTTACTTTTTTTGTTCTTTCATTAAGGCCTGTATTCTTCTTACAGAAAGCACTTCTTCATTGGGGTGCTCAGATTGGTTTTGAGAGGAAAGAGGACCCAAGAGAGAAGATACGGGAAAGACCAGTTGTACTTCGTAAGCGCCGGGAACGCATCAAAAGTGAAGCTAATTGGAAACTGTTTTATTTCCAGTTCACGCGGGATCATGCAATTCTCAACCTTATTTGGAACCATCAAGTAAGAATGTTTAAACTAAAGTTCAACTTTAACACAAGGTTGTTTTTTTTTTTTAAACATTTATCTTTCAATCATTTTCTCAAAACTTGCAGACTAGGGAGGAATTGAGGGATGCACTGGAAACAGAGATACGGACCTTCACAAACGACAGAGATCTGTCTGGGGCAACATTAATTGCTTGGAACCATCAAGAGTTTGAAGTGCAGTATCAGTGCTTGCAGGATGAAGTGCGAATAGGTGACTACTATCTGAGGTTGCTTTTAGAAAGAAAGGATGAAGATTCACCCATCCGTAGATCGTAAGTTTTAATTGCACATTATACACTGTATATTATGTGATAACATTAACTTTTATTCTATGTATTTGTCTCAAACTTACAAATTGACTATCTTATTTCTCAGATATGAGTTCTTTAATGACCTTTATCACCGGTTCCTTTTAACTACAAAATCTGAAATGAGATGCTTGTGCTTGCAAGCCATGGCTATCGTCTATGGATCCTATTGTGAAGATATTGGTCCATTCAGTGATACCAAGTACATAGTGGGGATGCTTGAAAGAGTGAGTTATTCTCTGTTAAATTAAAAGAGAACAAAACTTAATTCAATTTAATGTTATTGCAAATTAATTGTCTTTTGATCAACTTTTACAGTGCTTGGAGAGAGCTGAAAGAGATCGTTTTGTCATCTTCATCAGTAAACTAATTAACCATCGCAGAAACGTTAAAGATATGCTAGATGCTAATGGTGTACGCATATTAGTTGACCTCTTGACCCTGGCCCACCTACATACTTCTAGGTACAAAAGTATACCCTGCACCGTAAATACAGTTTTATTTCATTATATAACGTATTTATTTCTTTCAGAGCGGTTGTTCCCACCGCTACAAATGTTATTGAAGCTGGTGACATGAAAAGGGAAAGTGAGAAAGAGTGGTATTATACTCTTGCTGACAAGCGAGAAGGTCCAGTCGGTTTTGAGGAGCTGAAAGAGCTTTGGGATGCTGGTAAACTTTCACCAAAGACAAAGTTGTGGGCTCAAGGCATGGATGGGTGGCGAGCCTTGCAGCATGTGCCTCAGCTTCGTTGGACTCTATTAGCCAAAGGTTCTGCTGTCTTAAACGAAAGTGAACTAGCTGCTTTAACTCTGCAGATACTGATTAAAGTTTGTGAATATTTCCCTAGCAGGTGAGTGTAATTTAATATTCTCTATTGGTTGCTCCTCTACCATAAATGCTAAGTGTTTTTTTGTTTTTGTTTTTCAACAGAGATGCTGACAATGCAATGATTCGACCACTTCCTCGTGCTAAGAGACTTCTTTCTGAGCCCTCTATTTTGCCACATGTTGTTCAATTACTCTTGACTTTTGATCCATTGTTAGTTGAGCGTGTAGCTACATTACTTTGGGAAATTTCACAAGATAATCCCATGCTTCCCCAACTTTACCACACTGGAGTGTTTTTCTTCATGCTTATGTACAATGGCTCAAATGTTTTGCCTGTTGCTCGCTTCCTGCAACTTACGCACATGAAACAGGCTTTCCGTTCAGACGATGTTAGTATCTATTTTTCCTTTCTAGCCTCACCGTTTTAAAAATCACATTGCATTCTTCTGCTATATATAAAAATAACGGTTCCTTGCAGGCAACATCATCTGATATAATGCAGAGAAGCGTTTTGGGCCAGCTTCTTCCTGAGGCAATGGTTAGCTATCTTGAAAACCATGGAGCCGAGAAGTTTGCGCAAATTTTCCTAGGAGAATTTGAGACTCCAGAAGCAATTTGGAATTCTGAAATGAGGTAATCTATTTTCCGACACTTCTCAATCTGTTGTTAGAATTTCTGAAGCTTGCAGCATTAGCATCTTTCGTTTCTCTATTGATCACTTTTAATCATTTTAATTTTTTGTCTTATTTAGGCGCTTGTTGATGGAAAAACTGGCTGTTCATGTTGCTGACTTCAGTCCACGACTTAGGAGTAACACCAGAGCCAACTATCAGTATCTTGCTATTCCGGCTATTAGATATCCTCAGTTAGATCGAGAACTGTTCTGCAATATCTACTATCTAAGGCACTTGTGTGACATTCAACGTTATCCTAACTGGCCCATTAAAGATCCGGTTGGTTCTTCCTTTATAATTTGTCCACTGCATTGTATAATTTCATCCAATCTATTCTAATCTAATCTAATGTTTTTCCTGTTTCATCATTTTTTAGATTGAATTACTTAAAGATGTTCTCTTGGCCTGGAAAGCAGAAGTTGAGAAGAAGCCTCCAGCTATGTCAGTTGATGATGCCTATGAAGTACTTGGCCTAGCAAGGGGAACTTCCCACCCAGAATCTGCAGTTAGAAAGTCATATTACAGATTGGCTCAACAGTATCATCCTGACAAAAATCCAGCTGGCAGGGTACACAGAACCGCTTCTGCTCTTTAATTTTCTGCTTAAGTCTATTTTTGTATTAATCATGTGTTTGTTGCAGGACCGTTTTGAATCTGTCAACAAAGCTTATGAGTTCTTATGCAGCCGTAGTTCATGGACTGGTGATGGTCCCAACCCAGATAATATAGTACTGATTCTTCAGACACAGAGTATTTTGTTTCATCGTTATAGTGATGATCTGCGCCCCTATAAGTATGCTGGCTATCCCCAACTCGTTAAAACCATTCAGTTGGAGACTGATGATGACCAACTATTCTCCAAATCTGCCCCACTGTTAGTCGCTGCCAGTGAATTGGCTTATCACACTGTCCATTGTTCAGCACTGAATGCTGAAGAATTGAGAAGGGAAAGGGGGTTGGATGTGCTTTTGGATGCCTTATCTCGTTGTGTGTCAGTGCTAAGTGAGTCCTCCAAGATTTCTGACACAGCAGTTCAAGTAAGCCTGCACATAACAAGATGTTATGGGGTTGCTGCCCAGTTCCAAGCATGCCGTGATAAAATGGTGGAACTACCTCAGTTAGTTAGAGATTTGACTCGTATCCTGTACTTTAAAAGCTTACCACGCCTCAGTGCAGCAGTTGTGGACTGTGTGAGCTCTCTAGCCATAGACTCAATTCTTCAAATGCAATTGTTGCAAGCAGGTGGTTTATGGCATCTGCTGTCCTTTCTTTTCCGCTATGACTATACCCTTGAAGAAGGTGGAGTAGAGCGTTCAGAGGAAGCAAATCAACAAGAAGTTTGCAATCAGCTTGCAAAATTGGCTGTAAGAGCTTGTGCAAGACTTGGTGGTTACCTGGAAGGGGATCAAGAAACCCCCAAGAACACAATCACAGTAACTACACTAGAAAGACTGTTAACACCCTATCTTGCAAGACGATTGTCAACGGAAAAGCCTGAAGAAGTGAGTACCTAATATATTTCAATTTATTGTAAATTATAGATTGAAAATTTCTACGATTAATGTTATTTGATTATTTTTTTCTGTGCATTTAGAACATACAACTAACCACCTTTCTCTTCACTTTTGTTCACAGGTTTTGAAGCTTTTGAACAGCAACAGCCAGAACCCATACATATTGTGGGATAATGGTACTCGGGCTGAGCTACAAGATTTTCTGGAAACCCAAAAGCAGAGTCGTCGGTTTGCTGCTGACCCTGCTGATCCTGCTGAGCAAGAGAGTGTAACTGCTAGTTTCAGTTATTCAGCTCATGCAACTGAATTACGAGTTGGGGATGTTTTTCTTCGATTGTATAATGAACAGCCAAATTTCCCAATTGATGTATGTTGCATGTTTTTATCATCTATCTACTATCTACCAATTTGTTTCTATCTTAAATTTGTTCAAGTGTTTTATGATATGTATTTCAATTCTTATTTTCCTTTTCAGAATCCCAAAGGGTTTGCTATTGATCTCCTGGAATTTCTATCAAACAAGTGGAAAAGTGTCAGTTCCAGTGCTCCATCAGCAATGGAACCCAATGTTTTGTCTGAAATTATAATGGCTCTAGAGTCATTATCTCATGTTATTATAAATAATCCAGGTTAGAAATTGGTTAGAGGTATTATTCTTATTGCTGTAGATATATCCAATCTAAAAAATTTATGTGTTATGAATTTATTTTGTTTCACAGGAGTTGAGATTCAGTGTATTGGACACTTCCCCTTGCTATTCCAGCTTCTACGAGTTGACGGATGTTTAAAAGTACAGCATGCTGCCCTGGAGGTTTTGTCATGTGTTGTGCGTAATGCAGAATGTGTCAAAGATATTGCAGCATCTAATGTTCTAACACCCTTGTTGCTGATTCTTGTTAATGTTCCTTCTTGCCAAATGCAAGCTTTGGACACATTGTACTCTCTTTTTACCACTACTAAAATTGTCAAGGATGCTCTCGCTAAGGGTGAGATTTTCTAAGAAACTGTCCCTCCTTTGTTTTAAATTTTCTGGGTTTTGGTATTTTATTTTCTGTTTCTTTTCTTTCTTTTGCGTCTAGGTGCTGTTCTTTATCTCCTAGATTTGTTTTGCAACTCCAACTCTGCAACAACTCAAGGCCTACGTGAAAGAGCAGCCGAGCTGTTAGCGCGCATGGGCAGTGACAAATTAGTTGGACCAAAGATCCGACTCATCTTAGCATACTATCTACCTCCAGCATTTGCTGATGCAATGCGAGACTCCCCTCAAGATTGTGTTCATTTGTTTGAGGGTGTGGCTGAGAATCCAGAACTAATTTGGAATGATGAGGCACGGCAGCGTATCAGCCATCTCATTCGCCAGCAAACTGATGAGTAGGTTCTGTCAAGTTGTGTCTGATCTCATCTCCTATTATTTTAAAAATGTTACACCTTCTAAAATTTTGTTGCATTACAAAATGAATTGCTATTTTCTGAACTGGAGTTTCTGTTTTAGATTGTATAGATCTCAGCGTTCAGACCTGCAAGCAGATTGGAGAGTGCCTGATGAACCACCTCTTTCTCATGCTCAACCAAATGAAATGGTTGTGGGTGGTGTGTACCTACGACTGTTTATTGCTAAGCCTGGATGGCCTTTGCGTCGACCAAAAGAATTTTTGTCAGAATTGATGTCTGTTTGCTTAAGTTCAATGGAAAAAGAAAGACCCAATGTGAGTAATTGTTGCTCAAGTTAATAGTTGATTTACTAAGGATATCTGCTGATAATTTCTCTATCTATATTTACCACATAGGTACAAATGCTTGAAATGGCCACCACTGCTTTGGTATGCCTTCTTCAAGCCCAACCAGCTTTATCCGATACAATACCTGCATCAGGACATATTCCTCGCCTCTGTAATCAAATGTCAACTGCTAATAATGAGCCAGCTGTTCATCGCTCTGCTATTCGCATATTACATCAGCTTGCCATCAGCGATGTAAGTAAACGAAAATTTTCAGTTATCTGAAAAGTTATTCGATTTGATGTACTTTTAGAAAGTTGTTAAACTTTATTTGTGGTTAAAAAATATACATTTATTTGATGTAGGTGTGTGTTGGAGCCATGAGCCAAACTCAATGTATTGGTCCACTGAAACTAGCTATGCAAACAAGCCATGAAATGGTCAGTGTGGGCTGTGAGGCATTAAATCGTTTGTTTTCAAGCAACCAGGATCAACTTGTTAAACAGGTCTGGATTTTGTATGTTCATGGTTAATCTTAAAATTTTCTATGGCACTTCTAGCACATGTATTAACACTGACTGACTGTTTTTACAGGCGTTAGATTCAGGACTGTTGCCATACCTTCTAGGTTTACTGGAAGGGAGACTAGAATCACTTGAAAATGGTGCTGCAACTAAAGCTCAAATTGTCAAAGCACTGAAGGCAATGGGTCGAAGTATTTTGTATGGTGAACGAGTTAATTCTTTGCTTCAGCAATCTTCAGTGTGGAGTGAATATAGGGATCAGCGGCATGATCTCTTTATTAGTAGTACATCAAATGCTGGCTATCTCACTGGTAAGGAAATACATTATTGTACTTCTTGGCTTGAACTCTTACATACAAGTGTTATAATAATTTACAATGTTACCTTCTAGCTGGTACTCCTCAAACTGCTGGTTACCTAACATGTGGTACCACAAAAACTTTACCCAGTGCACCTCCTCCAATTGATAAAGAAGATCCAACGGTCTCCTCTCCTCCTCTCATTTGATGGAGCAAGTAACATTTACTCCATGCTATGATTTCTAATTGATGCTGGTTGATTGAAAATATTCATTCCTATTAGCATATCAATAAGTGCCTATGCTCATAAATTATGATAATGTACATATGATGCTTTCTCATGAGTTCTTATTGTTACTTTACTCTAAAAGCAGATTGCTGAGGGTTAAGTTGATTTTTTTTGTTTTTTGTTTTTTGTACTGATTTACTAAGTATTTCACTCTACAGTGATAAGGGGACCTTTGGCAATAATAAGACATTAGTATGGCAGTAATTTGCTTCATATTTTGAGTCATTGAAGTAAACTTTATTGTAAGTATGTATACCAAATGAGATGTTGTGATAGCTCTGATTGCAGTATCCTTTTATACATTAATACAAAGAACACCAGTCTTGGTCCAAATCTGTATAAATTAGTTTTTTGAGTAATTTAGTACCTATTACGTATTTCTCCTCCACACCTCATAGTTTACAGGGTTGTTCGTGCTGGCAGCCTATTGCAGGGTAATATAAGGCACTCATCCTTGTCACCTCAAGAGCTGCCATTGTTTTTTACTCCGTTTATTTTTGCCATATTTTGTTTGGCAGTTATTTTGTCAAGTCTGATTCTCTATCATAACTTTTAAAGTTTGTGTGGCGGGAAAAATTCTCCGTAAGTAATAAGCACCCAGTGTTGAGATTTCCACACTTCCATGCTTCTCTGTTGTGCACTTTCTCTCTCTGTAGACAATAATGTGGGTCACTTCAACTAGGATTCATGCATGTTGTATTTTATTCCCAAAGGGAAATATTATTACTACCGAGAAAGAAGTATAATTGTAATATGATTTTTTCTGTGATATATACATTTTGTAAACTGTTAAAATTGCATGGAAATTTAATGTCTAAACTATGTGATATGATACCCTAGTACTTTGCATATGTTCATTTATTATCTATTCAAGATAAATTGCTGTTATTTACTTTTAAATTTGTTTAGTTATTCCTGTTGAGATCTAGTCATTCCAATCTTCCACTAATGTTTGCTTTCAGTCATAAATTTGAGGTGCTTTTAATTCCTGAATTTTCAACTGATTAATTTTTGAGCTAGTGGCACTAAATTGAGTGAGTTCATGTGTTCTGCATTGCATATTGCCTTTGAATGACTTGGTCTCAACCTTGCAACTGTGTAGCATACTGCTCTACACTTACTTGCAAAATCAAAAGCTTAGCATGTATCTCAAGTGTGCTAGTTAAGGTGAAACCAATTTTTAGCCAGCCTACATTTTAATTTTAATGTCTGTTTTTGTATCACAATTTGTTTACCACTAAGTACATGACACACATGTATACTGTACAACCAGTGAAATGGTTGCTATCTCGGGAAATAATGTTAGAGGATTTGTTATCTGAAAGTTAATAATCAGTGGTATCAACTTTCTTTCACTCATTTTAATTGAAGAAAAGTTGAATATCATATTAACATCTATTTTCATGTAAATGATTGTCCATTGGATAATGCAAATTAAAGTGTAATTTAAGATTCGAACTTTTAAGTTTGGAATTCATATGATTTAATTTTACTACCTGCATTGAAAATACATGGAGTTGAGTGTTAAAATTTACAGCAAGACATGTTACAAGAATATAAACAATGTGATGACACCAATGTGCACAGGGGCCAAGCATGAATACAGTCACACTATACAATATCATGAAGGGCATTCTAGACCTAAGGAATCCAGAGGAAGCCAGCGAGAACTTTCCAGAGCATCCCACATGTTATAATCTTGTTCACACAATTCTCGATTCAATTTCTCAACATCTACAGGCACGTTGTGTTCTAGAGTATAAAATAACAATAAATTAGGTTGTGGTACAATAACAAGGTTTATTAAAAAAAGAATAAAAATGAAAAAAATCAACAACTTACCAATAAGTTCTAACTCATCTTCAACAGGTGCCTGCGCTTCTTGCACCACACCTGCTTGAGAAGGGTCTTGCATTGATGGATCGGCATAAGCTGCCATTGCATTAGGATCAGTGGCAGTCTGATCATAGTACCCCTGCCATGCTGAATAATTCTGCCAATATGATGGATCATAGTACCCCTGACTATAATCTTGACTCACACCTGTGTAACCAGCATGCTGTGCTGTAGTTGCGGTGGGTGTCTGAGGGGTGGTAGTGGTAGTGGTACTAGCAGTGGTTCCTTGTGAAGGAGTGGCACTGGAAATTAAAATTATGGATAGATGAAAACATCACCAAAAACAAAATGAAAATAGATACTACTACCTATCTATAGTGGTATATGATCATAAATTCTTACTTGAATTTTGCAGTTTTAGCAACAGCATTGCTAATCTTGAGTGGCTTCCCACCCAAGCCTTTATATCCATTCATAGCAATCAGACAATTCTTTTGTTCTTCCTCAGAAGCAAACCGTACGAAGCCATAACCTCTGCTATATCCACTCGTATCCAAAATCACTGTGCAAATATAAATGAAATGGTTTCTGTGAATCAGAACAGTAACTTATTCTGTAATCCTTTGAAAAGTGCTACCAACCTTTTGCAGTTCTTATAGAAGGGTAGCGAGCAGCAAATGCCTTGTATAGTGTATAATCATCAACTTCTGGGGTAAGATCTCCGACCCACAATGAGTATTCCTTGTCTTGACTAGGCCTTGTTGCTCCACCGCCAGCATGATTGAGGCGGAATCTAACTGGCTATTGGGTACAGATTACTATGTTACTATTTTTGGTAAGAAGTAAGAATTGATGGAAATATTAACTTTGGAAACCACTTACTGGGTTTGTATTAGGAACCACTTTTCCATTTAATTTGTGCATGGCATTCAATGCCATTTCATCTGTTGGGAACTGGACGAAGCAATATCCAGCTGGATCACCTGTGAACTTATTTTTCTTGTGAATGACACCAGTTGCAGGCTCACCCATACGTCGGAAGGCCTCCATAATAAAGGTCTCATTCATGTAAGGCTCCAACTACAAAAGAGAAAAGTTATGATTAGAAAATAATCGTCGTAACTTCACTTTTGGGAGTGACACACAGGGCACACAGGACTTATGACACACAATATATTTAGATTGATTTCTTGAGGACAGACGCAATTAAGATGGCTTAAGATAACAAAAGTACAGAAAACAACCCAATAACATGATGGTTTAGTGATGAAACAGAACAAAACATCACGTAAAATGAAAATCTCATACGTCACATAGACGCGCATAGACGTCATGACGAGAAAAAATTTAGTCTGAAGAAGGAAGGTGTCCGTTTTCTGGCGTCATAACCTCACGCTACACTTTCATGATGATTAAGGAGCCCGCAGCGGTAAGCCTCAGGGCTAGGAATAGCATTGCCAGTACACAAGATACGGCTGTTTTTGTGGCACACTAACACAAACATTATTTCCGAACTAGTGCATCGCATAAACAAATCTACCCGTTGCTAAAAGCAAACTCTCAAAGGAAATTCTGCACTTACTCCTCCCATCCACAACTGGCAATGGACTGTTTGTGTTGGCGTCGTCATTGTTGCTGTTGACGACGTTTAGGACTTGAGCAAAACGATCTTCTTCTTGCGGTTTCACACAATTTTCAGAAAAAAAACCCTATAACGCCGGCTTCTAGTTGAGCACGCTGAGCACGCGTAACGACAACAATCAGCAGAAGCGAAGCGATGTAACGGGGAGGGAGGGGAAAGGGGGAAGTGTTCGGTAGTGCCAGTACAACGGGAAACTTTACTCACTGTATTCCTTTTAATAATGGTCATTAGGGATAGGAAGCCAATGCAAGTAAGATACACATTAAAAAGTAAAATCTTTTGTGTTTTGTCGCTTTTATGAAACTAATACTTTTCTTCTTTTTTACATACGCAAATTCGTTCATGTGTTGGTGTCATTTTCTTGTGATTATTGTTGTGAACTTTAGTGGTGGCGGTGGGCTGTATCGGTATATTTGACAGGTTATAGGAACTTACTTAGACTTTGTAAACAGTACATTTTTGATACATTTGTCAGCTTGAAGGCTATTTATGATGGAAATGTAAATTTTCCTCTTATTTAAACGGTGAGTTAAATGGCAAGGGCTGTTTTAAATGTACATCCATTATATTGTACTATATCCATGACATGTCTGAAGCCAATGAGTTTTGCCACTGTACTATTTTCGCATATCATTTAAGACGAAATATGTCTGGTTTTACTCAATGCTTATGACTAGCTTTACAAGATTGTGTCTGATTTCATGATCTGGTTCCTTTTTCATTATGCTCAGAGGGTGTCGTTCCTCCTCCGGCTGTAGGTGACACCTGTTCACCTGTCAAATTTTGTGGTGTGAACATTAACATGGAGCCATTCAATGAGGCGATACTTCAAAATATGGGTGGTAAAGGTAAAGACCGAATGAAGATGAGAAAACGGTTTACTTCCCTCTATTTTTCATCGGTAACAATTTAATGTCTATCTATTTTCCAGGATCTAGGAAAAGGAAACAAGCACTTCCTTTACATTGCCTTGAAACTTCACAACCCAGGTTCGTTTTCTTGATTTACTGTCTATAATTGGTTATAAGAAAAGTAGAACTTGGTTTCCTTTGTGTGTTTTCTTTCTCGTTGTACTACTGTGTAGTACAAGTAT
>NW_026267327.1:317909-322818 GCF_000697945.3 Frankliniella occidentalis | reverse complement strand
ATAATTTCAAAACTATAAGTTCAATTTCGTTATGAAATCTTATTTTTATCATTCAAATATTATTTTCTGAACTTAAAAAATATAAATATGCTTACAAATCGGGAGTACATCGGGAGATGCTGTCGTGCTGTCGTGCTTTCGTGCTGTTCCGACAGCTCCGACAGCACCTCTCGATTTGACCTGATTTGAGCACATATTTATAATTTTAAAGTTCAGAAAATAAATATGAGAGACCAACGAAAGATTTCATGCTGAAATATTGATGAAAATTGGTAAAACCGCCGGTATTTACTATCTGCTGTCTGCTGTTTGCTGTCTGCTTCCCGACTGCTTCCCGCTTAAGCTGATGCAGCCCTAGTTGGACCGTGCAATGAACTTGGTGCACGTGCGCGCACACTGTACTGCAATGCTGCCGAGCCCCTTTCTCCAGCACATTTCTCTGTCCCTCGACCAGGCGATCGAACCTCGCCGCGATGGAGCGAAAACTCATTGGAATATTGCTGCCATTGTCAACCTCGGCAGGGGCGTGGTGGGCCTCAGCCTGGAAGTTTTCACTTCATGACCACTGCTGTTCAACCTCGCCAGTCTCGCCTGGCTGTTGTGTGTACGGGCCAGCGGCCGGGCCAACAACATCAATTGGACGCACTCACGTCCGCGGTACGGATTGGACCTCGCGTGCATAACCATGAACGGCGGCTTCCAAGACTTGCGGAATACAGGCTATTTATTATGATGGAAATGTAACTTCTCCTGTTATTTAAACGGTGAGTTAAATGGCAAGGGCTGTTTTAAATGTGCATCCATTATATTGTACTCTATCCATGACATGTCTGAAGCCAATGAGTTTGCAACTGTACTATTTGCACATATCATTTAAAGACGAAATATTTCTGGGTTTACTCAATGCTTATGACTAGCTTTACAAGATTGTGTATGATTTCATTATCTGGTTTCTTTTTCATTATGCTCAGAGGGTGTCGTTCCTCCTCAGGCTGTTAGGTGACACCTGTTCACTTGTCAAATTTTGTGGTGTGAACATGGAGCCATTCAACGAGGAGACACTTCAAAATATGGGTGGTAAAGGTAAATGAATGAAGATGAGAAAACGGTTTTCTTCCATCTATTTTCATGGGTAACAATTAAATGTCTGTCTATTTTCCAGGATCCAGGAAAAGGAAACAAGCACTTCCTTTACATTGCCTTGAAACTTCACAACCCAGGTTCGTTTTCTTGATTTACTGTCTATAATTGGTTATAAGAAAAGTAGAACTTGGTTTCCTTTGTGTGTTTTCTTTCTCGTTGTACTACTGTGTAGTACAAGTATCTTCTGGCATCATTTTGTCAACTTGGCTTGATGGACACCATCATTTTTTCTATTAGTAATTACATCTTCTTGAACCCCCACAGCTTGTCTCTAAATGGCTTGTCAACCACAATGCACACAGGACACGCAGCAGCTTCTTCTGCCTTTTTTACACCTGGTGGTAAGCATAGCACTGCAGTAATGACAATGTATCAACGTGCCTAAATGTCTGCATATTATATTTTAGTTTCTGGATAAAACCTGGTACTGATCAAACGTGCATTCATTCTACTTCTCTTTTACAGTGGGCATGGAATCTCAAGCGTTTTTTAACCTAGAAGCTGAGGTTGATGAGGATAGTGATGGTGATAATGTGATCCCTAGTGGAAATCTTTTCAGCGATGCTGATGATGGTAAGTATTATAAAACATTGGTTTCTCTGTTCTAATGAGTGCAGTATTCATTGTGATCAATAGATAAAGTGGATTGTTTTTCACATATTTGCATTTCTTAGTCCAGTGTCCTTTGAGAAATGTGCAGTTTTATCCTCTGTGTTTTGTATTCTTCATTGCAACTTATTTCTTTCAACAGACAGTGACTCTGATGATGAAGACATAATGCTGCCAGAAGAAGACGTAAAAGTGACGTGTACTTGGGATGAAATTGAGCACACATCCTCCCTAGAAATACCGGAGTATCCTGATGGTGAAAAGCTCCTGATTGCACCTGATAGGTTTGACCCATATGATCTCTTCCGCCTTTTCCTTACTGACGAGATTCTCTCACTCTTAGTTGAGGAGACAAATAGGTATATTCGCCAGGAGAGCACAAGGGCAAGAAAGTGGATAGATGTCACAATTCCAGAAATGAAGTCGTATCTAGCTATAGTAATAATTATGGGCTTAAACCGTCAGCCATCATTAAAAGACTATTGGTCAACGAACTCTGAAATTTATGGCTGTGATTTAATCAGAAGAATTATGACAAGAGCTAGATTCCAGGCAATCACTGGAAGCCTTCACTTTGCAAATAATGAGACTGCAAATAGCAAGAGTCCCATTTACAAGCTCCAGCCTTTACTTGACATGTTGAACAGTCGTTTTAAGGCTGTCTTGAGTCCTGGAAAGCAGTTGACCATTGATAAATCTCTCATAAAATTGAGGAAACGCCTTCGGTTTCGTGTGTGTCACCAAGATGCCGCTCAACAAATCAGGGCGTACAAGCTGACGACGCTGGATTCATATCACCTGAACATCCAGGTCCATTGTACATCTACGAACGACGATTTAGAACGGTTTCCTACCGCCCAGTCCATTGTAATGGAGCTCATGAACAATTACCTTGACAACGGAAGGATCGTTTACGCAAACCACATCTTTTCAACCATCCCTTTAGTGGAAGCTCTAGCTCAGAGATCAACATTTTACTGTGGCCCTCTTGCCCACAATCGCCTGGAGCTTCCTCCTCAAGTCACAACAGGATCACTAAAAAAGGGGGATATCATCGGATGTCAGTGTCAACATGGGACTAAGGTAGTAAACTGGAAGGACAGAAGAAACCTACTGATGATCTCCTCCATTCCACAACACGACTGCACTCTTCACTCCTACTCTGAAGAACACACTTCAAAGCCGCGCTGCCTCCTGGATTATAAAATGGCCAAGGATGGCGTTGACGTGAACGACTGGACATCTGTCTATCATAAATCCCCATACCGAGGATTCAAGTGGTATAGAAAGCTTGGCCTCGAGCTCATCTGCAATATCTGTGTTGAAAATGCCTGGGCACTGCAGCCCTATGGACCTCAGGGGCGACGTCTCCCCATCACCAAATTTAGAGAAGAGATAGTTCTAAGGCTCGTGCAAGAGGGTGTCCCCGTGGCTCATCCAGCAGCCCCCGAGAGGTCTATGCACACTCTTATAGAGATCGTCGGCACGACAAGTAAAGACGGTCGCAGGTGCACTGTGTGTTACAGGGCACTCATCGCCAGCGGCATGCTGCGAAAGGAAGCCGGCATCAAGGCGAAAAAGGTTTTGACGCGTTGCGACACTTGCCCCAAAGGACCATTCATGTGTCTATCCTGCTTCAACTACAGCCACAGGCACCACTAAGGTCGGATTGCAGTGCAAATTCCTTTTCAAAGCCCCTAGGTTTTCTATGGTCTCGCTGTGGACAATATCCCCCAGATCTGGGAGTTGGATAAGTGTAGATGTCTGTTAAAACGTCACAAGAAATGACGCTGCGGTTTTGACTTATATTTGTAGTAGGAGGACAGAACATGAAATAATTAACACGCAATACGACAGCACATTTATGCCCGCTGAACTTTTCTGTGTAGACGATTGTGGCGCTGCAGTAGACGATTGTGGCGCTGCAGTAGAGGCAGTAGGCGCTGCAGTAGAGGCGGTAGGCGCTGCAGTACTAAAGTCAATCTCGCCATCTTTCGGCACCTTGCGCGTCTCGATGAGCTTCTTGTAAAACGCTGCTGACATCTTCGGCGTGCGCGGCCGCTGCGGATCCGTGAAGTCGACTTGATACAAGCCGAACTTGTGCCTTTGAAATGAAAAGGGGAGAACGTCAGACCGTGTTGTACGTCGACAAGATCGGGAATGAAAGCAATCACTACTCACTCGTAACCAAAGAACCATTCATAGTTGTCCATGAGACTCCATGCCGTGTATACTGCCACGTTGCACTTATCTGTGTTTATAGCTTTAAGCAGTTCCAGCAAGTAAAGCTGTGTTGCAGCGACCAAACAGAAGAGGAAGTTGTTGACATGTTATGAAAGTGTCTAACCAAGGGATCACCCAGAAAGTACGTCCGTCAATCGCCCTTTCGAACCTCCCAAGTTCAGCCTATGCAAGTTCCCACAGCGCCTGTTGGGTAGGCAACATCCTGCCTGCTGTGCAGGTGTGTACTGCGGGATGGCCTACCCCGAGGCTCGCAGGCGCCGAGCTCCCGTATTTTGTTGAAGGAATTAGAGAAAAACGGACGTACTTTCTGGACGATCCCCAATGCCCTGACTCAAAACTATTTAGTGATGGTTTCATACCCTGTAATAGTGCACTCGATTCGTATCCATTAGTTCCCCGCGGTCGGGGTAGCCCTGCTCCGTGACCATGACTTTGGGATTGTCGTACGCATCTTTAATCCAGTTTAGTAGCATTCGGAAACCTTTCGGCGCCACCTAGGATTCAAAGTAGACCGATGAACACTTAGTTTAAGAATTCCAAATTAAACTGACATTTGATTGGCGGATGTAACTGTACCCTGAGCCAGTCCGCAATCGTTTCCTCCCAGGCCGGATCGAATGCCGTCAGGACTCCTGCATCACCGCCCCTGGTTCCCGCTTGCGGTAGCTCTTCGCCCGCTGTCGGCTCGTGGGCAATGCTCGACGTGTAGTGGTTGATGCCGAAAAAGTCCGCCGATCCTAAGGAAACATTTTGGGTTACAAGTATTTAGTAATGGTCCGCTAAAGAGGTGAAGGGATTAGCTGTTTAGCGCGTTTAACTTGGCAGCCAGTTTGTATTCCTTTCGCCCTTGTGCTCAGTGCCTGACAATCGGTTCGTCAATTACGTTTGCAGGCAACAAATGTCGGCTAGGAGA
>NW_026267327.1:309157-312684 GCF_000697945.3 Frankliniella occidentalis | reverse complement strand
TTTGTGTGTTTTCTTTCTCGTTGTACTACTGTGTAGTACAAGTATGTTCTGGCATCATATTGCCAACTTGGCTTGATGGACAACATCATTTTTTCTATTAGTAATTACATCTACTTGAACCCCCACAGCTTGTCTCTAAATGGCTTGTCAGCCACAATGCACACAGGACACGCAGCAGCTCCTTCTGCCTATTTTACACCTTGTAAGCATAGCACTGCAGTACATGACCAAGGTTATACAGTATAGTTGGTTCACTAAATGTAGACACCGGCTGCCCGAAGCCGATGCCGGAGCCCTATTGTCAATGTCATTACGATGCGGCAACCAGGGTCCGGGCCACCCGAGGGTCCATATCCTAGGGCTGCCAGGTCATCTGACGGGCGAATATGTGGAGACCGGAGGCGGGCGAGGAAGGCGCGAGCGCTTCCGGCAGCCTTAGACAGGCTACCTGACCCTTGTAATGTGCGTAACCGTACTGCTTATGACGTCGACAAAAGGAGCCCCAGCGATTGTTTGGATTTTCGTTTGAGATCGCCGGTGTCTACATTTAGTGAACCAACTATAGGTTGTGGCAGTAGACCCCTCGCGAGCTGATTGGTCACCGAATCGTGACGTCACCATTTGTCCTCCCGCCCGTAGTTCAAATTACGGCTCGAGTGCCCGTCTCAATATTATGTGTTATAACAAACATATGATAAAAATATCCAAGGTGTTTTGTTTTAGCACCCCTCAGCATTGATAAATGTCGTTACATTTACTCAGATGACGAGCAGGTATAAGGGGATGGAGAGGCAACGACGGGCGGGCCAGGGCCTGCACGGCCAAATGTGCGGCTCATTTTCTCCTAAACGATTCCACCTATTTAAAATCCGAAAGCAGCATCTGATAGGGGAAGGTTGATTGTATGGCCGCGTAAAGTTTCAGCTCGATCCGTCACACCCTTCTGCCTCAACGCCGCGCTGTCCGCCGCGCCACGGTCATTCGGCAGGGCTCGGGGCGGGTTCGGGACGCCTGCGCTAAGTCGCAGAAAACGTTCCGCTGACAATTTCCTCAAAACAGCAAAAAGGGTGCTTCTTCTGATTGATATAGGCACAGAATGGCATAAGATGATTTTTAAGAATATTTTGGTACCTTACCGACCGTTGAAATACGATTTCACAACAATAACAAACGTGGTGCCTTTGGGGGTTATGTTGACTATGGTCGGAGCCTAGGCTAGCGGCAGCTGCTTCACGAATTAGTTGTTTTCGAATGATTTGGAAAGGTAAGCACAAAATATTGAATTGGGGCACTCGAAAAGTAAACTCGGTATTATTTTCCGCTAATGTTTGGTTTCAGTCATACTCAAACGCACAAACACCAACGTATACAGGTGTAGTTAAAACCTTTATGACATTTATTTTCCGCCATCAAAACACCCAATTTTAGCTCAAATAGTGCGCCTCAAGCGACCCATGCATGCATGCATGCATGCGCACGGTTTAACTACACAGACCCCCAAAGGACCATTCATGTGTCTATCCTGCTTCAACTAGCCACAGGCACCACTAAGGTCGGATTGCGGTGCAAATTCCTTTTCAAAGCCCCTAGGTTTTCTATGGTCTGGCTATGGACAATATCCCCTCTGGGAGTTGGATAAAGTGTAGATGTCTGTTAAAATGTCACAAGAAATGACGTGGCGGTTTCTCACTATATTTGTAGTAGGAGGACAGAACATGAAGTAATGAACACGAAATACGACAGCACATTTATGCCCGCTGAACTTTTCTGTGTAGACGTTTGTGGCGCCGCGGTGGGTGCCGCAGTGGGCGCCGCAGTAGAGGCAGTAGGCGCTGCAGTAGGCGCTGCAGTACTAAAGTCAATCTCGCCATCTTTCGGAACCTTGCGCGTCTCGATGAGCTTCTTGTAAAACGCTGCTGACATCTTAGGCGTGCGCGGTCGCTCCGGATCCGCAAAGTCGACTTGATACAAGCCGTACTTGTGCCTTTGAAATGAAAAGAGGTCAGACCGTGTTTTGCGTCGACAAGATCGGGAATGAAGGGAATTACTACTCACTCGTAACCAAAGAACCATTCATAGTTGTCCATGAGACTCCATGCCGTGTATACTGCTACGTTGCACTTATCTATGTTTATAGCTTTAAGCAGTTCGAGCAGGTGAAGCTGTGTTTCAGCGACCAAAAAGTAGAGGAAGAGGTTGACATGTTATGAAAGTGTCTAACCAATGCCTTGACTGAAAACGATTTAGTAATGGTTTCATACCCTGTAAGAGCGCACTCGATTCGTATCCATTAGGCCCCCGTGGTCGGGGTAGCCCTGCTCAGTGACCATGACTCTGGGATTGCCGTACTGATTTTTAATCCAGTTTAATTGCTTTCGGAAGCCTTCCGGAACCACCTAGGATTCAAAGTAGACCGATGAATTTTAAGGATTCCAAATTATACTCACTTTTGATTGGCGCATGTAATTGTACCCTGAGCCAGTCCGCAATCGTTTCCTCCCAGGACGGATCGAATGACGTCACGACTCCTGCATCACCGGCTCTGGTTCCCGCTTTTGGTTTTTCTTCGTCCCCTGTCGGCTCGTGGGCAAGGCTCGACGTGTAGTAGTTGAGGCCGAAAAAGTCCGCCGATCCTAAGAAAACATTTTGGGTTACAAGTATTTAGAAATGGGCCGCTAAAAAGGGGAAGGGATTAGTTGTGTTGCGCGTTTAATTTGGCAGCCAGTTTGTATTCCTTTCGCCCTTGTGCTCAGTGCCTGACAATCGGTTCGTCAATTACGTTTGCAGGCAACAAATGTCGGCTAGGAGACGGATAAATTAAGACTTTATGATTTGATTTATGACATGAGTATGCTATGTGAACAAATAACGTAATAAATTACTTTTATTTTTTTTAAACCCGCCTGTACCTTGTATAAGTTTGATTTCAGCTTCGGTGAACTCTGGGAGGCGAGACCTTTTCAAGCCTTGCTCGAGACTTGCTTTCTTTACTCTCTCCTTCATGACTGCGGGGTAGTCCCCGTCTTTACTGAAGATGGGATGCGTGTACCAGCCGAGCTGCAACGAATCACCAACCCTTTTTAGAGACAGCAGGACGGAAACATCACTGGGGAGTACTCTGGAAATATGACGGTTGCTGTGACGACACAACCGAGAGGTATAGTGAAATAGACTCAGCCTTGTTTGTGCTTACAAAGCTCCAGAACTTACCGTGAATTGCTGAATGCGCTCGGCAGCTTCTACATCACTTGGGTTCTTTGGATCCTTGGGATAGAAATAGTTTGAGTTCGCTGCGAAGCCAACCTCACCTGCAAAGATGCGTAAGTGTCATTACGAACTTGACACTAATGAAAACCCTCCCCATCGAATTATCTTTTTTCGTTTTATCGGCAATGTCAACACCCACTGAGAGTAATTTCTACGCATAACCTTGGCTCTGTGGATCCAAGGGTTCCCGATCAATGGCAGGCGCTATAAGGGGTCTCCATAGGGAGCCGCCTGGGAGGAGGTAGGCAATTTGCGCCACA
>NW_026267327.1:294667-296776 GCF_000697945.3 Frankliniella occidentalis | reverse complement strand
TCGGTGAACTCTGGGAGGCGAGACCTTTTCAAGCCTTGCTCGAGACTTGCTTTCTTTACTCTCTCCTTCATGACTGCGGGGTAGTCCCCGTCTTTGCTGAAGACTGGATGCGCGTACCAGCCGAACTGCAACGAATCACCAACTCTTTTTAGAGGATAGAAACATCACTGGGGAGTGCTCTAGAAATATGACGGTATAGTGAAATAGACTCAGCCTTGTTTGTGCTTTCAATGCTCTAGAACTTACCACCATTTGCTGCATGCGCTCGGCAGCTTCTACATCACTTGGGTTGTTTTTATCCTTGGGATAATAATAGCTTGAGATCGTTGCGAAGCCAACCTCACCTGCAAAGATGCGTAAGTGTCATTCCGAACTTGACACTAATGAAAACCCTCCCCATCGAATGATCTTTTTTTCGTTTTATCGGCAATGTCAACACTCATTGAGAGTAATTTCTACGCAAAACCTTGGCGCTGTGGATCCAAGGGTTCCCGGTCAATGGCAGGCGCTATAGTGTATTTCGACTAACATAGGAAGAAGAATTATAGAACATAAAGGTTCTTGATTGGCCGAACGCTTACCCCCACTACCGGCTCGACGTAGAGGCGGGAAGCTCTCAGCCAATCAGTAACGTTTATGTTCTACCCTCTCTTCTTCTTCCGTTAGTCGAAATACACTATAAGGGGTCTCCATTGGGAACCGCCTGGGAGCTGGGAGGTAGGCAATTTGCGCCACACCACCCTTGTATGTAGGCAATCCACGGAGCCCCCCGGCCCTTGATAGCCTTGTACCGCGCGTGATCTACAGCAATTTAAGTTTCCGGAAAACTTTCTTTGGGTGCTTTGGGCGCACGCACGCACTACAGAATTCGACAGAATTATGAAGCTCCGCAGGGTGTACCATTATGCGGCCGTACCGAGTTGTGTCTCCTTAAAGTCTCTCTCGTACAGGCGGTAGGCGTACGCGTGCGACTTGAGGACGTTGTGCGCGCACAAGTAGTCGGCTCGACCGCTCCAATGGATCGCTGGTGCTTTGATTGCATCACCGTAGCCCTCCCCACAAATCGACAGCGGTTCGTTGATAGTCAGCCATAGTCGGACCTATTTGCATTTCGACAAAAGTAAGTAAAAGACAGTTCAAGATAATCTCTTTGGCTATGCTATGACTCGGAACTCTCACCTTCGATCCATATTCTTTAAACACAAACTCGGCGTAGTCGACAAAGTAGTTAACCACCACTTCGTTTGTCCATCCCCCCAAATCTTGCAGGGGTTGTGGGAGGTCCCAGTGAAAGATAGTTATCTGAAATCGGTACAAATTATACACTATACTGACATGCCATACTGCTAAATGGCTTACTTCATGATTCGAAGATCTCATAAACAGTGTGAGGTTTGAGTCGCCCTTTGGTTTACCATGGGTGTGATGCCATTGGCGAGGCACTCGTCTATAACATCATGGTAATATTTAACGCCCGGTGCATTCACTTGGTCGATGGCACCCGTGGGCAGGATGCGCGACCAGGACAGGGAAAAACGGTACATCGTAGTCTAAAAAAAGGAGAAAGGTCTTATGCAGCAGCCCCCGCAGCCTTCATTTGTTGGCCGCCATCTTGTGTACCCAAGTTCTACAGGTTCTTACAGGAGATATCAGTTTTCATTTTTTTTAAATGATAGATGTGACCCAAACCTCTGAAATTGTTTTGAGACATGACTATAACTATGAAGCACGTGTCAAAAAATATTCAAGCTTGTGGCTACTTCCCCCATTTAAAAAAAATAATCGAAAACCGATTCCTCCCATAAGAGCCTGGGGAACTTGGGTACACAAGACGGCGCCCAACAAATGCTACGGGCTGGTGCATAAGACATATGGCAGAGGTTCTCCCTTATCAGAGAACAATAGCATCGTCAGCGCCCCTTGTAAACAAATTGTCGCATCGTTAATCTCACAGTGTTTGCGGTCAAAACTGAAACCAAAATGTCGTCGCGTAATTTTGACATGAATGTGACCTTTGTAGTGCAAACGTACCCCGAGCTCCTTGGCTATCCGGATGTCCTCCTTGTACTTGTGGTACGAGTCGCACGCCACGTCCCCGCTGGACTTGTC
>NW_026267327.1:286507-287087 GCF_000697945.3 Frankliniella occidentalis | reverse complement strand
AGATAATCTCTTTGGCTATGCTATGACTCGGAACTCTCACCTTCGATCCATATTCTTTAAACACAAACTCGGCGTAGTCGACAAAGTAGTCAACCACCACTTCGTTTGTCCATCCCCCCAAATCTTGCAGGGGTTGTGGGAGGTCCCAGTGAAAGATGGTTATCTGAAATCGGCACAAATCATACACTATACTGACATGCCATACTGCTAAATGGCGTACTTCGTGATTCGCTGATCTCATAAACAGTGTGAGGTTTGAGTCCTCCTTTGGTTTACCATGGGTGTGATGCCATTACGGACGCACTCGTCTATGACGTCATGGTAATATTTAACGCCCGGTGCATTCACTTGGTCGATGTATCCCGTGGGCAGGATGCGCGACCAGGACAAGGAAAAACGGTACATCGTACTCTAAAAAACAAAAACAAAAAGGGGATAAGTCGAAGGGTAAATGTGAAAGGGCTGTACTATGACAGAGGTTCTCACTTATCAGAGAACAAAAGCATCGCCAGCGCCCTTGTAAACAAATAGTCACATCGTTCATCTCACGGTGTTTGCGGTCAAAACTGAAACCAAAATG
>NW_026267327.1:283966-286457 GCF_000697945.3 Frankliniella occidentalis | reverse complement strand
GTTCAAGATAATCTCTTTGGCTATGCTATGACTCGGAACTCTCACCTTCGATCCATATTCTTTAAACACAAACTCGGCGTAGTCGACAAAGTAGTTAACCACCACTTCGTTTGTCCATCCCCCCAAATCTTGCAGGGGTTGTGGGAGGTCCCAGTGAAAGATAGTTATCTGAAATCGGTACAAATTATACACTATACTGACATGCCATACTGCTAAATGGCTTACTTCATGATTCGAAGATCTCATAAACAGTGTGAGGTTTGAGTCGCCCTTTGGTTTACCATGGGTGTGATGCCATTGGCGAGGCACTCGTCTATAACATCATGGTAATATTTAACGCCCGGTGCATTCACTTGGTCGATGGCACCCGTGGGCAGGATGCGCGACCAGGACAGGGAAAAACGGTACATCGTAGTCTAAAAAAAGGAGAAAGGTCTTATGCAGCAGCCCCCGCAGCCTTCATTTGTTGGCCGCCATCTTGTGTACCCAAGTTCTACAGGTTCTTACAGGAGATATCAGTTTTCATTTTTTTTAAATGATAGATGTGACCCAAACCTCTGAAATTGTTTTGAGACATGACTATAACTATGAAGCACGTGTCAAAAAATATTCAAGCTTGTGGCTACTTCCCCCATTTAAAAAAAATAATCGAAAACCGATTCCTCCCATAAGAGCCTGGGGAACTTGGGTACACAAGACGGCGCCCAACAAATGCTACGGGCTGGTGCATAAGACATATGGCAGAGGTTCTCCCTTATCAGAGAACAATAGCATCGTCAGCGCCCCTTGTAAACAAATTGTCGCATCGTTAATCTCACAGTGTTTGCGGTCAAAACTGAAACCAAAATGTCGTCGCGTAATTTTGACATGAATGTGACCTTTGTAGTGCAAACGTACCCCGAGCTCCTTGGCTATCCGGATGTCCTCCTTGTACTTGTGGTACGAGTCGCACGCCACGTCCCCGCTGGACTTGTCCAGGATGAGGTCCGGTTGCTGGTGCGTCAACCGGTCCCAAATGTTCTCTCCCTTACCTGCGGTACAATAACACATCGACGCGTCCTACGAACAAAGTTCGATCTCCCGGCGCGCCGCTCAACACTGTCCGATCTCCGGGCGCGCCGTTCCACAAAGTTCGATCTCCGGGCGCGCCGTTCAACGCTGTCCGATCTCCTTTTCAGCTTTTATCTGCACCGTAGGCTTCAAGCCACGATCTCTTTGTTGATATTTCACTAATATGTAAACTAATTAATTGTATGTGATCCTCAAAGATTACGCAACACATTGGAACAATAATAAAATGATATAATCTTGATGAACAGACATACGAGGCGTTTAAACTTCCACCTCGCTGCAAACCCCGAAAAGGAGATCGGACAGTGTTGAACGGCACGTTCACGAAGCTCGGCCATAGCGCATGGGCGCTGCAGTCTGCAGCGCCGGCAAGTTCAAAAATCGGGTAAGTTTCAGACAGAAAAGTCGTCTGAAAATTTGCTGAATCGCGTCTACTCAGGCGTGCAAACAATGTCTAGGAAGCTCGGACAGTTTTCAGACGCGGTTTAGCCTCGCCTTTCCATGCGGGGCGGTGCAGTATAACTACGAAAGTGCGCGGCGTGAGTCAGCCACCTGGTAGTACCTGGTACGCTTGAATCAGCGCGTAGAAACTCCCGCTGCCGGGCTGATACCATCAACGTGCGAGCTGCGCGGAGCCGTATTTTGCAAACGTTCAAACAAACGAACTAGAGGGTCTACAGCACTGAAACCTTCTCTCCCTTACTCGTTATCATTGTCCTCGTGGCTTAGGGGGGTGGTTATACCTTTGCACTTTCACAAACTCGCTAATTAAACGAAAATAAAATATGGGTGGTATGAGAAATTTAGCACCAGTTTAGCAGGTCATGCCCGTCCTTCCTAAAGTTTTGTTCTTACCAAAGAAGTAAAGCTGCGACACACCTCCTAAGCCACGTAGGCATAAATTATGAGTGCGATACAAAATGTTTCAGTGCTGAAGACCCTCCCGTTTGTTCGTTTGAACGTTTGCAAGAGCCGAGACGATGATGGTATCAGCCCGGCAGCGGGAGTTTCTACCCGCTGCTTGAATCAACCCCGAACTGTTTTCAAACTGTCCCTTTGGGATCATCCAGAAAGTACGTCCGTCAATCGCCGTTTCGAACCTCCGAAGTTCAGCCTATGCAAGGTCCCATAGCGTCTGTTGGGTAGGCAACATCCTGCCTGCTGTGCAGGCGTGTACTACGGGGTGGCCCACCCAGAGGCTCGCAGGCGCCGAGCGCCCGTATTTTGTCGAAGGAATCCGAGAAAAACGGACGTACTTTCTGAACGATCCCTTTGCGCTTGACACGAAACCCAATGTCCTCGTTTCAAGTCCAAGCTGAGCTCGGATTGAGCACCACTTACTTTGTGCCCGAACTCGATCCAGTCAAGAACACGCTTTTTGGGGTGTACAGTACGAGGCCGTCGCGCTTAGCGTCCTCGT
>NW_026267327.1:283028-283916 GCF_000697945.3 Frankliniella occidentalis | reverse complement strand
TCGCACGCCACGTCCCCGCTGGACTTGTCGAGGATGAGGTCCGGTTGCTGGTGCGTCAACCGGTCCCAAATGTTCTCTCCCTTACCTGCGGTACAGTAACACATTACCCCTGAGGTCGGATGGCCCAATTTGAATTGGAATCGGCCCTTTAAAAGATGGCAAAAAAAGTTATCCAAATTGGCTGAAAATGTCATGGCCCCACTGAAATTGAGTAAAGATGCTACACACAAAATTTCAGATCAATACTCTAATAGCCTAACTTAAGATTTTTGAGCGTGCTCAATTTGATTGGTAGGTAGTGTGATATCACAACATGTAACGTGGTGACATCAGCGTCAGATAAACAACAATCTTCGGATCTTGATATCGTTTATTAGAAGACTGACATATTTCGCCACAAGTCATTGAAAATATCACCTACTGGTAGTGTTTCTAATGATATCATAAGGCTGATGTATTCAAGCACCACTGTCAGTTCCTATACCATCTTAATGATATCAGTACCGAGTGACATCACGAACCTGCCTGCACGAACATACATTATACAAACACATGACTGACATAACTACAAAGTGCCGACATCAAAAGTGTGATTTGCGAATCGCACTTCCGACACTCTGACCAGGGACGGCATTCAGTACGGCCCGCTTAGAGGTCGCGCTTACTGGCCCACTGTCCTCGTCCCACTCGTCATTCACCTAGTACACCCAAAACAGCAAGTTCTTGGATCGAGCGCATTGTACCGTGGTTCTCGACTATGTACCAGGTGGCTGATTCACGCCGCGCTCTTTCGTAGTTATACTGTACCGCATGCACGGGTGCGGGCGGGTTGCCTACTCGCACGGGGCCGTAAGGAGCCGTGGGCAGCGAGCATAGGCAAACCCGCCC
>NW_026267327.1:276814-278570 GCF_000697945.3 Frankliniella occidentalis | reverse complement strand
CCCCCCTCCCCGTCGGCCCAAATGGCCCCCTAGGGTTGGTAGGCAATTTATCCTACAAAAACCCCTGGCAACCTACAGTAAATCGCCCCCTCCGCCCGTGGATTGAAACGTCCGTGGACTTGTCCGCAGCTGTCCGCAGTCATCTGATATCCTATCCGTTGCCCTATCCGCAATTGTCCGAGGACCTGTTCGACGTCCTCGGACAATTGCTGATAGGGCAATTCTGTTGCGGTCTCAAGCTGTCCGGAATAGTCAAATGAAATTCAAAAGATATCTATTCCATTTTTAAGGGTAGCATTGAGTGACCGTGATGACATCACAATCTTCTGTTCAAGAATTGCTGCTCTCCCGCCCTCTGATGGCGATGGAGGAATCCGGGTGATACGAACGGAGGGTGGGCGGGCGGAGGGTCTTAGTCGGAAGAGGTTGGATATGACCACCGCGAGTTGGTGCCATACCGGGTGTCCGGGAGAATACGCGGCAGCTCGATGGGTTGCCTACGCACTGGCGCCCAGGCGCGGAGGGCGAGAGGGAAGCGGAAGAGGTGGTAGGGGTGGGAGGCGGCCGGTTGCATCCCGCTACCTCCACCGCTCCCCCTCGCCCTCCGCGCCTGCACGCCAGTTCGTAGGCAACCCATCAGGCTGAATAGATAAAGGAGAACACTTGTGAACAGCCTAAGTACCCCCAGATCATACAAATGGACTAGTTAAAAACACTTATTCACGTAAAAATGACTTATTAAAAACATTGGTGTGTCAAAATTCCGAGGCGCCATCTAGTGTTCGAGTGGTTGAACTCATCTCAGTCCGCAAGTGTCCACAAGTGTCCGTGGGTATACTATGACGGCATGCAACAGCTCGGCACGTAAAAATTACAGATGAGTCGAGGGACAACTCGTGGACATGTCGGCGAACATGGTACCAATAACGGGCAAGGCAATGGACATGTCGATGGACAACTAGCGAACAGTCCTGCAGACCAGTCCTGGCGGAACGGTCCGTAGGCATTTGGTGGTCATAGGTGACACTGGTAAAACAAGTGTGCAATATTTGCACACCAACGTGTGCAAGTTGTGATTTTGCACATTACATGGTGTTGAACTCAAGTTGCACACTTGCGTGGTGTGCAAATTTTAGACGTTTTGTAAACGTTTAAATTCTGCACACTTGGACACACACAGTTCTATGCTGTCAATAGGGAAACATATGGTGTGCAGCTGCTATACGTTTCGGAAGTGTCGAAAGTTAAACACCAATTGACGTATAACATAGTTAGACACCACAAAGTGTCGAGAAAATGCACACTTGAACTTGGACGTCAATTGACGTGCAAAATTAAACACTTGTTTTACCAGTGGACGGACAGATCTATGGACACACTCTAAATGTCAAGGACAATTTTTGTAACTAGCACCGGACTTCTGCGTGCATAACTGAATTCAGATACAATATTGTGACTTGCTAGTCACTAAATGTGTGTTGGTAGTTACAATATTGTATCTGAGCTAGTTATGCACACAGAAGTCCGGTGCTAGTTACAAAAATTGTCCTTGGACATTTAGAGTGCAGACGGACATTTGCGGACCACTCCGCGGACTGTCCATCGGCTCATCAGGGCGGGTCCGGGCCAGCAACGCGTGGAGCCACGTTGGGCTGCCTGGCTTGTAGGCGCGAGTCTCACTCATCCGAGCGCCAAATCTACAACAAGTTTGATTTAGCCCGCCTCTCTGCCTTCTTGTAATTTTTTGGGGGGGGTG
>NW_026267327.1:265875-269374 GCF_000697945.3 Frankliniella occidentalis | reverse complement strand
GGTTGTTGCAGATTTTAGCGACTACTACGACGTATCTCTTCGTGCTCATGCAGTTTAGAATATCTCTGTATTATTGAGCGTATACATATATATTACATAGTAGTTCGGACTTCCAGTGCGAACGCGAATCGCTTCAGCCCGCCTTTCTGCTTTGTTGTGTTTGTTCGACGCAGACTGCGATGTTGTTTCCCTCCCCTCCACCTCGCCCTTTCCCTAACCTTCTCCCAACCCTTCTCTCTCCCTCGTCTTTGCCAGCAGGCGCGGATTAAAGTCCAGCTGACAGGAGACGCGATGCACTATCGGTTGCCTACATACAGGGGTCTTGTAGCGCAAATTGCCTACATTTCAGGCGGCTGTCTAGAGACGGCAGGGGGGGGGGGGGGGGCAATGCGCGCCCATGCTGCCTGTGTCTACATCGTCCGCGCCTGTTTGCCAGTGGACGGCGATCGAACGCGGCGGTGGTTAGGGAGACGAAACTATTATGAGTATTGCGACCAGTCAACGCCAGCACGGCAGTCTCGCACGGTCTGTTGTGTGCCCCACGACGTACGGGCTTCAGGCGAGCGGTAAGAAAGAACGGTCGGGCAGACAACGCCGGCACTGCTGCTTGGAACATCGTCATTTACAATAACTCAGGTCAGCGGCATGGATTAAACTTTTGTAGGGCGATGCCGTGCCGGGCGCTGACGGTCCTGGTGTGGGCGCTCTTCAGCGTGAGCTCCACGCTGCTCGGCATGCTGCCCGTGCGAGGCTGGCTGTGGAGGCCTGACCCCAGGCCCTGGCCGGCCGCGCTGGCCTGGCCCGTGTTCCTGTCCACGTCCTTGTACATGAACATGAACGGCGGAGGCATAGACTTGGCGATGAGACCGATCAACACGGTGTTCAAGGTAACGGCCCGGGGATCAACACCCGACCGGCGCCATTTTTCTCGTGGCTTCTTGTCTTTTCTACAGCAAAACCGAGTCCCGGACTATCGATCGGGCTGGTGGCCCAGGCGCCGAGCGTGCTAAAGCGCCGACCCTCGGAACAAGCAGCTCGGGGTCGGGGTTCAACACCCGGCCGCGCCGCGTTTTTCTGTGATCGAATCTTGTCTCCGAAAGTGTCGCCCTGAGTTCAGTTCCCGGCCGGCGCAAACTTTTCTTTCCTTCGCTTCCTGTCTACTGTAGCGCAGGACCCGGTTCCGAACAGAGGTGTGCACGCGAGGCAGAATTCTGCCTCGCGCTGCCTCGCAGCCGATTTTCCCTTGCCTCGCGCCTGCCTCGACTCGCACTCGCCCCGGACCTGCGAGCCTCGCAATGTGCGAGGCAGGCGGTGCCTCGCAGAGCTGAGCTGGAGATGAGCAGTGTCCACCAACACCTCTCCCGCCAAGCCATCGGCACTGCCATTGGCTGGCTACGCTAAAAAGAGGGTGGCAGCTAGTGGCGCATGGTGCGCGAGGCACAGTGAATCGCGCTGCCTCGCAGCAAGGCTGCCTCGCGCGGTCCAGTCCCGAATACTTCCGAAGATGGGAGCCATTTCCCGAAGCGGCTGCCTCGCGGCCGATTCTGCGAGGCAGCGCGAGGCAGGAGTCTGCCTCGCATGCACACCTCTGGTTCCGAACACTTGTAAAAAATGGTCGTCTGGTAGCCAAGCGAGCTTGCGCCCCGGAAGCGGACACGGACAGGTCAAAGCCAGGTGACCACGTAATGTCCGGTTCGTCCGGTTGCAGACCGCGCTCTTCTCTTACCACGCCTTTGTCCGGACGGTGGAGGGGTATGAGCGCTGCCGGCGCCGCGGCGAGCTGTGCGCCCTGGTGCAGTGCCTGCGCCTGTACTGCGCCTCGCACCCGCTTTCGCCCCGGGGCTGGAGGGCGCTGCTCGGCATCGCGATGTTCTGCATCTGGCATACCGTATTCCACGCGTTGACGGACAACTTTTGGGCCGATGAGTGAGTGTGGATCCAAGTAATTCTGATCGACGCCGGCCGTAGGAAGTGAGGCTGATGGTGTTCCTCACAGAAATGCCAAGCCGGCCTTCGACGCCGCGGTGTGGGCTGTGTACTCCGGCGGGCTGCAGCTCTACGCCCTGACCCTCTCCGGCATCACGGGACAGCTCGCGCGAGATCTGCGCCAGGACTGCCTCCGCGCCCTGCGCGCGGCCGGCGCCTGGGTCCCGGACCACAACGAGCACGTCGCGGCCATGCGCAACGACAAAGCCCGGCTGGCGTGGTCCGCACGCCGGAGGAGCACAGCCCCAGCCGCCAGCAAGGGTGTCAGGGGCATGGACAACCCCGCGGACAGCCTCGACGGCAGCCTCGGCGACACCCTTCGGGACACCCTAGTGTGTCCGGAGCTCCGGGACCCCCACGGTGACATCCTAGGGTGTCCCGAGCTCCGGGACCCCTGGCGTGCGAGCAGCCCTCGCGACGAGTTCTGCTGGCGGCGGTTACGGGTGCGCCACATGGTGCTGGTGGACATGGGCTGCATGGCCTCCGCCATCACCAGCTGGCAGGTGCGTTCGAGTGCGCCTACACTGTAATTCGGGGTGTCTCAAATGTATACGCCAAAAGGCGTTTGCTACAGGATCCCGAGCAACATTCGGCGTATACTTTTGAGACGCCTTTTGGCGTATAGATTCTAGACACTTTTGCCCACACCGTTCCCACAGCACAGCAGAGGCCCTTTGATACATACACCCTGAAAGGCGCTCACATCCTGTACACCCTTGCATCTGCATGAACGGGCAGCCTGGGCTGTGCTGTGGGAATGGTATGGGAAAAGATGTCTAGAATCTATACGCCAAAAGGCGTCTCAAAAGTATACGCCAAATGTCGCTCGGGATCCTGTAGCAAACGCCTTTTGGCGTATACATTTGAGACACCCCAAAATTACAGTGTATCGTCCCGGACCCTCTCCTCACAGCCTCTTAGTGCGGGGTCTAACTCTCTGAACAAGGGGGGATACTGCATTTTTGTGTCAAGCTACCTACTTATGGACTAAATAAAGTATTTGACCCGATGAGGCATCGAAAATTTACCTTCGGGCAGATTTTATAAGCCATCAAAATTACAATTGCGCCTTACGGGAGGTCCGGGTAGGCAACCCCCCACACAGTCCCCTCTGCTTCTTTTTTTTTTATCCCGTTCTTCATGCTTTTTACTACGGGAAACAATAGTCGACACGTGAAATTTCATCGGTCCATAAGTACCCCCCTGCCAAGTGGCATTGCTTGACACAAAAATGCAGTGTCCAAAAGTGTAGACCCCGCACTATCTATGTGAGAAGTAGGAAGAGGGGCTACCCTTGCAGGAAGGCTTCCTGACCTGTTACCTGCAGTGGCCTGCAGCAGCCTCTTACACTTCACAGTAGTAAAAGGTGTCCGAGTATGCAACCCCGCAATTTCGGAACCTTTTTCGGCAGGTCCTGGTCATGATCATCTTCAGCGTGACCTACTCGGCGACATGCGTGTCCACGACCGCCGGAACCCTTTCCGACCAGCAAAACGGCCCGGTCGACGCGTCC
>NW_026267327.1:264508-265825 GCF_000697945.3 Frankliniella occidentalis | reverse complement strand
CGATGCACTGCTATATCAATTAAGAACGAGCGCTGCCCGCCCACGTCAGCGCTCAGGGCGGGCGAGGGGGAGCGGCGGGAGGCAGAGGGCGGCACTCCCCGCTCGCAGTGTCCTCTCTTTCCCCCCTCCCCGTGAGCGCTTGCCCAAGCGCGGAGCGTCAGTTCTTAACTGAATATAACCCCAGCCTCCTGCAAAACCAACATCGTTTTTATTACTTTTTGTTTGTGGCCATCCTGCACTCTATGCTCGATAGGTCCTGGTCATGATCGTCTACTCCTTGACTTATTCTGCGACGTGCGTTTCGACGGCCGTCGACAGCCTGGTTGAGATGCAGGACAGTCTGGGCGACGGGTACTCCGTCAAAGACACGCTGGTTCCTCTGCAAGCCGGCTTAGGGCGAATATTTTTGTTTTTGTACGCCTGCTCCACCTTCCAGCGAGCCGCTCAAGAGGTATCACAAATGTGTTCGTAAAGGTGCTCGTTACTTTTAGATTGAGATTGCAGTGTACGATATTGTGCGATATCTATTCGACAGCATTCCAAGCTGAGTCAAGAACTGCAGGGCTTTCTGGCGGATACTCCAGATGTGCCGGTCGCAGTATTACGTGAGGTACAGTGTTGATCTGTAGGATACGTATGCTGGAAATATAATCGATCTAGGGCAGCACCATTAAACTTACCGTTTCAGGTTGAGAGATTTATCGTACAAATTGGACTTCGGGATGGGTATTTCGACGTCCTCAGCCTGTTTCGCCTGGATATTGGTGCTATGAGAACTGTAAGTAAAAGTTAAACGTGGGATGTGGTATTCGCCAGGAGATAATCAGATGGTTGTCTTTGAGGTAGGCAACTCATTGTGCCCCTGGGAAGCGCTTAGAAAAAAATTCTTGCTTGAACTCGGTTAAGTGAAGTAAAAATGCTGCATAATGATTTGCTTCCGGATCGCACAAAATTTTCATCCGTTTTTCTGAGATTCATTTCCGAAATAACAGTAGCTCGGCGCCTGTGAGACGTGTGGTAGGCAAACCCGCACTACACGCATGCACTGCAGCTGTAGTGTTGCCTACCCATCAGGCGCTATAGAGCGTGAGCATTACGGGACGTAACACAAAGTGAAAGAAACCCACACATTAACTGTTGATCCCTCCGGTTGTTGCAGATTCTGGCGGCTACTGCAACGTATCTCTTCGTGCTCATGCAGTTTGGAATATCCATGTATTAGCGAGCAACGCATCTGCGTGATAGTCTTAAGTGTAAATAGAACAACGTGTTCGGCAGGAGGAGAAAATAACTGTGTTTTTCATCAATAAATTGTTA
>NW_026267327.1:251205-257929 GCF_000697945.3 Frankliniella occidentalis | reverse complement strand
AGTTTAATATTCTAGCGAGAGCCAATAAGACTAGAACGGCAACGGCAGGGGTGTGTGCGGCGGTACTGGCTGAGCTTGGGCTGGGCGTCGTGGCAGCCTGGGCCGGGGCGGTCGGGGCGGGCGGGGAGGTCGGGCTGTCCGTCACCGGTTCGTCCACGTACGTGTACTCGAGGACCGGCACCCGCCGCGTCTCGGCCACCTCCTGGAAGAAGCTCGCCGACTTCTTCAGAGTCCGCTTCAGCGTGCCACCCTCGTAGTCGACGTGCGTGAGCCCGAACTTGCGCCTGTGGGTCAACGCAGAACATGAGGCGGCGACCGACGGCATCGCCCAGCAAACTGTTTCAAAGGCGCGCCGTACTTACGTGAAGCCACCAGTGAACTCGTACGTGTCGATGAGGCTCCACACGATGTAGCCCATGACCTTGACGCCCTCCTCTTTGGCAGCTCGGAGCAGCTCGCGGATATACAACTGCAGCGGACAGAGCTCAGTCAGTCGTCCGCCAGCTTGGTGTCGACAAGTTTGTCCCCACTTTCACTATACTTACGCTGTGGTACGCCATTCTGGGTTCGTCGTCTCGAGGGTCATGGTTGGTCCTCTCATCGCCCCAGCCATTCTCGGTTATGAATACGGGCAGCTTGTAGTTCCTCCAGATCCATCTCGACGCCTCCCAGAGGACACTGGGCTCGGGCTACAGAAAACAAACAGAAAAGTTGAGACAAGTTTGTCAGTCTGGAAGTAATGAGGAACTCTGGCGAAAACGCGTCATTTAATTTTCCATGGAAATAATCGTTCTGCTCTGCGACAGTGGACCGCTTCGCTTACCTTCATGAACATGTATCTGAAGTCGCGGCTGCCGTTAACCATGGCAGCTTCCAGCTCGATGGCGTCCCTGTCGTTGACCACCCTGCCGTAGCGGGGCCGGGGTTGGTGCGTCCCGTCCACTATCCTGGAGCCGAAGTACGCGTTGAAGCAGAGGAAGTCGGCGGCACCTGCAGCAGTGGATTCGCTTGTTATCAATCAGTGCTGCGCCAAGTCATAGAGGGCAACTCGCCAGCTTGTCCGCGTAGACACAGGCTCAAGTTCACACCCTTCAGCGGTAAATTGTGGAGAGTATTTTTGGACAGTCGCCAAGACTGTCTCTACCCGTGGGTGACGTGACTCTCCCCCCCCCCCCTCTTGCTCCAGTTTGTTGCCTGCCTACCAGTGATCATGAGCTTCTCCTCCTCGGTGAAGTGGGGCAGCCTGGACTCGGCGAGACCCTCCTGCTTGCTGTAGCGGTCCACCCGCTCCCTCACGATGGGTGGGTACTCGCCGTACACCAGCGGGTGGTAGATGGAGCCCAGACCGAATATGTTGAGGCGGTCGGCGGCCTCGATGTCGTCCCACGACGTGGAGTTGGGGCGCCCCCAGAGCGTCAGGGCGGCCGCGCCGACCTGGCCTAGGAGACAAAACAACAGTTAGAACAATCACCTTCGTTAGTAATTTAATTTTTCATCACTACGCATAAAAAAAACCATGAGCGTGGCTTAGAAAATGCGCAAAATGTTGTTGGCTCTTACCTCCTTGCTTTAGACGGTATTTCGACTCATAGAGACGGTAGACTTTAGCGTGCGCCAGAACTGTGTTGTGAATGCAATTGTACTCGTCCGCGATGCCGCGCGTGTACAACCCAGGGATGTCAAGTACAGCGAAAGAGATGCAGTAATAGTTGGGCTCATTGATAGTCGTCCACAACTTCACCTGTAAGATTAGATACACGAGCTGCAGCACAGTCCGCAGGCGGTGGTGTTATTGATAAGATGACTTCAACTTACTTTGTCGCCGTAAGTTGCAAACAAGAAGTCGGCGTAGTCTACGAAGTTGTCGACAATCCCGCTACTGTCCCTGTTCGTCCAGCTTAAGTTTCGTTTGAGCATTTCGAAAGGCTGGTCGAAGTGGTACATCGTCACCTGAAAGAAATGTGGCCAACTTTCTTACGGTGTGGTATAAAGATTGCGTGTGTGCTAAAAAGATAGAAAGTTGTTCGCTGTCATCGAGTTATCGACTATTGTGACCACCACTGAACGGACTTTCTTGCCAAGCTTCGAACATAGACTATTGAACGTCATTTTGCAAATTTTCTATGTTTCATTTTCTTTTTATACGTTTTAGCGTGAGTGTTACTTACCATAGGCTGCATTCCTGCGTTACATATTTCTTCGATGAAATTTTTGTAGAACTCGACACCTTTGGCATTAGGCTTTGTTACGTCACCATCCGGGAATATCCGGGGCCACGATATAGATATTCGGTACACTTGGAGCTGGAAATGGTAAATCCATACTTCATTCGACTAGATCAACATTTTATTCAAGAATTGGATATTGTAAATTTACAGCATATAGTTTGTAAATCCGAAGATCCGAATTCATGAAAAATGCCATCAACTACTGCAGTTCTTTTATTTTTTTATTTTTTCTGAGTCTTAAGTTTTACCTTGAGTGCTTTCGCCGCTGCGACGTCTTCCTTGTACATGTGGTACGAGTCGGCGTTTCTACCGGGGTTGACGAAGGCCGGCCAGTTGCTGCCAGGTGCGTCACTCATATTATGGTACATGATGTATTCGATGATGCTTTCTCCTCTGCCTACGATTAGAGAAACGGCCATGCGTTACTTTCTCATGAGCACACACAATATGAATGAGATAAAATAGTTGATGCATTCGCTAATTCGACCGTATTAACTTAGCTAATAATAATTAACTAAGAGAGCAAGGATAATGAGGTATTTTCCGAATTAGAAGAACAAGAGGAATATCGTCTGCCCCCGGACCATCACAAAGCCTCGACCAATCAGAGACGGCCTTTCTGGAGCCGGCCACGAGAGAGGCTCTCTCTGATTGGTCGAGGCTTCGTGATGGTCCGGGAGCAGACGATATTCCTCTTGGTCGTTCTAATTCGGAAAATACCTCATTTAGCCTTCACAGCAAGTTGCTACGTTTTTTTTCGCTCTGCCATGGCTAATTTCTCAGCTCTCTCAGCCAACGCTTGGCTAGTTGAGCTCACCGTCCACGTCGTGGGCGCCCTCGCTCTGTATGGCGGAGGTGCCAGCGCCCAGCAGGAAGTCGGCCGGCAGCGGCTCGCTCTCCGTGTACTGCAGGCGGGGCCGGCGCGGCTGCACCGTCGCGCTGCTCGCCAACGCGGCTGCGGAGAGCAGCACCAAGAGAACACACCGCTGTGACATCGTGGGGGACACTGCCTCCAGTCCGAGCCGTCCCTCTTAAGTACTAAAAGTTGCAGCACAGATAAGGCGTCGCTCTGTCGAACATTCAACGCCAGTTCGTGTGAAACGGTCCACTGTTGTATGAAGTGTCATTAGGCAATGTCGGGTTGCAATCGGCCACTTGATATGCGTCTCGTAGTATAGTGGGCATGGCGCAATCCGAGAGACGGTCCTTGAGACGCGCGAATAAAAAAACGCAACATAATCTTTTGGAGTGAAGAGTCAGAGACAGTTGTGAGAAAATCCCACACTCCAATACGGCTTACGAGAGGGGCTTTGCGCCATCTCGAACTGCGCGAGAGAAATTCTGAGATTGTGTGCGGAATCATCATTGCGTATGTACCGGGACGGTTTCGCTTTCTCATGTCCTCATGCCACAGGTGGAGGACCGCCCCAGTGGACACTCGCACTTTGGAGGGGGCAAGTATGTCTACGTATTTAGTCAAATTACTACCAGTTGTGAACTAGTCGCCCTTCTATGGATGGTTGCCGCTACGTGTCAGCCGCACGCGAGGAACTATTGTCACAGCTGGCCCTGCAATAGCCGCAGGTCCGGCTGACAGGGGGCGGTGACCCGGGGGTTGCTTACTTACAGGGGTTTACTGGACACAGATTGCCTACCTTTCAGGCGGCTCACTAGAGCCGATGGGGGGGACCCCCCCCCCCCCCTCGCCTGAGCAGCACACTATAGAGTAAGCAAGGTGGGCAGTTCTCTTTCGAGTACCGTATGGTGATCCAGCAAGGCCGTCGTACTCGTCGCACTCATAGTCCAGGCGGGCATCAACGGTAGCGCTATGAAATCTGTATCGGTATTTTTTAAAGTTTCTTGAGGAATCGACACTCCTGCTTGTATGCCGTACAATATTAATACAAAAAGTGCGCGCGGTAAAGGGACAATTCAAAGCCATACACGGTGGGTTTTCTTTGAGTCAGCGTTGACATGCATTAGACCTCCCACTTGGCAAGAGTAAAACTTCCTTCTTGTACAATGAATGTGTGTCTTAAGTGATAATCACGGTGAGAGAGAAGGAGTGTTCTCGTTGTTTGCTTCTTCGATCGCCGCGCTGAGTCGGCCGCCCGCCGCACGCGGGTGGCCTACGGCCGCCAGTCGTCGCTCGAGGCCATGGCGCGGTCGAGGCTCCTACATTCGTACCACGCTGTTCGCCGTTGTGATTTCCAGTTGCCAGGTATTTTCGTTTGACTGAGGAAATGCATTCTTTACGAATACAAATTCACTTAAATGATTTGTAGTTGTGCATCGGACCATCGCTGGCCGCGCAGATGTGCGTTGCGGTTCCTGGTGCCCTGAAGCCTGAAGCGCTGGCTGTGCGTTGTAGCTCGCGCCGCACTCCATGGGCAGCACGGCCACGGCGTGGCAGCGGGTGGCGGTGCTGAGCGAGAAGGGGCTGGGCGTCCTGGCGACGTGGGTGGGCGTGCTGCCCGCGAGCGGCTGGCCCACGGCCCCGCGGCCCTGGGCCGCCTGGGCGGCCTACGGCTACGGGCTGGCCGTGACGGTGCTGTTTGAGTTGGTACGGCGCGTTCACCTACGTAAACTGCGACGCGACCAAAACCTTTCCCTAAATCATCATTTTCGCTGTTTGTTTTTATATTTTTCTGCAGAACACATCCTATCACGAATTTCAATGGAAGAAAGGTTTTTCAGCAGGCGCCGTGGTTTTCTTTGTCGCGGCAAGGTTAATCATAGTGCTCTCGTCTATAACAGGAAGAGCTGCACTGTCCGACCTTCAAAGGTACGCACCTCCGTGCAGGTTCTCCCACTTGCGCAAGGGCGCCCTCCGGGCGGAGGGAGTAGGCAAGCCCGCAGCACAGTGGTCCGATACGAGTACGAGAATGTCAATGCAACATCAGAGTGCCGGTTCTGACGCAGGTGCTTGCTGCTGTACTGCCGCGCTCACCCCCCGTCGGTGCTCGGCTACCGCGCGATCGTGGCCCTGGTGATGGTCGCGGTCGTGTTCCTGGCGGTCGTGTTCTGCCTGCTGGACGCCAACAACAACGCCTGGAACGTCGAGAAGGTGGCTAAGCTGACGTGGACGCGGAGAGAGCGCCTGGTCAGCGTGCTTCTGATCCAGGCTGGTCTCTCTCCCAGGTGATGCAGATGGCCGTGGGCGTGCAGTGGTGCTCGGCCTACTCGCTCACGCTCATGCCCAAAGCCGTGATCGGCTCGCTGGCCAGCGACCTGCGGCAGGAGTGCAGTCGGCTGGCGGCCGAGGCGGAGTCGCCCGGTCGATCGTGTTCACACTCCAGGTAAGGGTGTGCAAATAGCCGAGACAACAGATAATTGCTCTGTGTTTCCCGCTAGACTCTTGTTGACCCTCGGGTACGCCACCCACTCGACTCCGGCGCACGCGGCCACATCCTTCTCTCATTGTCGTCTCTTGCGCTCGATTTGTTTTTATTTATCCAATGTTTGCGTGCCAGTTTGATGTGCAAGTGGCGGAGCGCCCGGCTGAGGCAACAGCACCTGCACGACATGAGTGCCGCTACCACGGCCGTGTTCCAGTGGCGCCTGCTCGCCCTCCTGGCCACCACCATCCTCTACGGCAACCTGCAGATGTCGGACTATTTTGCAAAGTGGATAATTTGTTCCGCAAAGACTCGGCCTAATGTGTACCGACAGATTTCCCAGGTGCTCGACGCTCTGTGCCATTCCGTGTGCTGCATCATCATGTTTGTCGTGTACCGGTGGGAGAGCAACGAGGTGAGAGAGCACCGCGTCACTTACTTCTACCTCCGAACTCGCGATAAGCACTGCATTTCCATGTTGGTTTTGTTGGCAGGGGGAAAAGATTTGCTACACGTTAATGGGGCACCAAGCAGCATTAGCGAAGAACTCCAAAAATACTCAATCAGGCGATCTGCGTGAGGTAAGTTAAATCCCTATCTCTGGCGGAATATATTTTATGGCGATCAACTGTCTGTAAAAAGACAATCGGAAAATTTGGTACCCCAGTTGTTGTTTTTTTTTAAAAATTTATTTTTTAAGTCCCCTCTAAGTGCACTTCTCTAAATGATTAGCTTCCCCACCAGGTCTGTCTGTTTATAAACCAAATACGATGTCAGAAGAACTCAAGCAACATGATGTGGCTCTTCGATCTCGACTACTCGAACATGATGCGAGTGAGTAACATCCCTCATCCTCATTTGCTGCGAGTTGTTTTTAGATACGGTTTCCCGTGCACCGCTTATCGTTCCGAACATGCAAAACGTGCATGTTTCAGACCGTTCAGACATCTAAACTCAAATTCCTTGCTCTAGATCGTATCCGCGTCTCTCTCCTACCTGGTCGTGATGCTCCAATTTCAAGTTTTATTTTAAGCTTGACAATCCTGAAGCAAAGAGTAACACAATGGATGTTTGAAAGTGGGTGCGGGACAGCTGGCTGGGGACGCAAGTGAGAAACAAGTCAAGTGTATTCCTTGGCTGGATTTATTTTAACATTTA
>NW_026267327.1:240295-243775 GCF_000697945.3 Frankliniella occidentalis | reverse complement strand
ATATGCCTGGACTTGATGCTGGCCACCTGTAACATAGAATTTCATTCGATGAGTTGGCATCACAGTGATACATATGGTCCAGAACATGTTTGAGTTGAACTGAGAATTTGAATTTAACTTAGATTTTTTTCATTCTTTTTCAGGTATTCAGATTCGCTCCAAGTCACCAGCAGAAACAAGCCAGCTACTTGAGGAAGACTTACTCTTATAATGTAAATGATTTGAAACAATAAAGAATAGAAAATCACTACATCTGACATTTTACTTGATTTCCTACACCTAGTTAGCCAGAAGCTTTAGTAACTGTGGATGTAGTAGCAGACAGCCACAACTACCGCAGTGACGTCACAGACGTCTCTGATGCAGCGGCTGCAGTGGCAGCAGTAGGATTACCACTACTACTACCCCCACAGCCCCCGCAGCAGCGGCGGCAGCCTACTACTACCTCCACAGCAGCCGCAGCCGAGAGGAGGGCAGGGGGAGGGGAGGTTTTTTTTGGACGGCTCAGGGCGACACGTCCAGCCCCCTCATTGACGCAGTGAGGTCACGCGTTGCACGTATTGTCCCCATGCAAGGGGTCCGCTGACTCCACAGCGTTGAGCGGAACGGCTCCGCTAGACCCTTCCACAATGTGGGTGATGTTACAGGGGGGGAGAAAAAATAACTGGACCAACGGTTACCACTGTGACACCAACTCAACTTAAATCTGATGATTCCATGGGCTGCACGGCTGATGTCCAGGACAGAAACACCTCCACGCCGATCTTCCTGCAACAAACCAAAGAGGCAGTTTTAGTCGAAGAAACAGGATGTTAAAGAGCCAGGAAGCACGCAATTTCGACAGAGAAGGTCAACAGCGACTCTCCTAGACCATTTCCAATCATTTCCAGCGATTTTAATTTTTTTCATTTTTGGCAAAATATACAAAGGCTATAGCCTTTGTGTTTTTAGCGAAAATTGATGGGTCCGGATTTCGGCGGAAAAGTAGTCGAGTCGACAGGGGTGAACCAGGGGACCACAAAACTACTTTTGGTTCCGCCAGAAACCACCCCTGTCCAGAGAAACTTGAGTTTTAAAGGGGTGGTCTTTTGAATCTGGCGATCAGCGTACGATGGGCTGCCTACCTCGCAGGCAAACCAGTCAAAGAAAAACAGGCGTAACTCACTTGAAATGGACCGGCGCCGTAAAATTTCGCCGCAGAGATTGAAAGAGGATTTAGTCTCACCAGTCCGAACTATTTCCGGCGATTTTAATTTTTGGCAAAATATACAAAGGCTATAGCCTTTGTGCTTTTAGCGAAAATTGATGGGTCCGGATTTCGACGGAAAAGTAGTCGAAACGACAGAGGTGACCCAGGGGACCGCAAAACTACCTTTGGTTCTGGAAGAACCCACCCCTATCCAAAGAAACTTGCGTTTCAAGGGTGGCCTTTTAATCTGGCGGTCAGCGTACGATGGGCTGCCTACCTCGCAGGCGAACCGGACCAAGAAAAACAGGCGTAACTCACTTGAAATGGACCGGCGGGGTGAAACTTTGACGCAGAAATCGAAAGGACCAATCCCAACCATTTCCAGCGATTTTCAAATTTTTCATTTTTGGAAAAATTTACAAAGGCATGGGTCCGGTTTGTGACAGAGGAGTACTTGAATAGATAGGGGTGAACTAGGGACCAAAAAACTACTTTTGCTTTTGTCAGAAACCACTCCTGTTCACAGAAACTTGAGTTTTAAGAGCTGGTCTTTCCAAGTATGGGCAGGTAGGCTACCTACGGTGCACTGGCTAAGAACTCTGCTGTAGTGGGTCGACACCATGATATTTAGACAGAGCAACTGAAAAGGGAGTTTGCCCGACCAATCCAAACCAATTCCAGCAATTTTCCAAATTGTCAAGACTTTTAAAAGACATTTTCAATGATAACAAATCAGCCTGGATCTTGAAAGAGGAGGATTGAAATCGACAGCAAAGAACCAAGGCACCACAAAAAAACATCAAAAACCACCCTTTGATGCACATGAAAGGAAGCTCCTCATAGTGTCTGTTCAGAGACAAATTGGACCAGCGTTGGCGGTTACTGTCATGGTAACTCACCTATTCTTTTGGGTTAAATGATTCCATGGACTTTTCTTGCTCATGTCAAGAACATTTCTGGGCCAAGTTCCTGCAATCAAATTAAACGGTACTTTTAGCGCGTTACATATAATTTACTCATACAATACACTTTTAAATGCCTCTCCCCCCATGCATCTCTAAATGACCATGGTCTTTCAAATAACTAATTTTGGCACTGGACTATAAGCATTAAGTACGAAGGGGCAGCTGCAAATTATCTGCAACGCACATTGATTGATTGTTTGTGGGATTACGCAAATAGTATCACTCGGTTTGCACCCCAACCAGAAAGTAATGAAGTTTTCTGTTCCACGAGAATAATATAGAGTAAAATATATGATATGTGAAAAAACACTGGCAGTTCACCCATTTGCATAAAGACCTACAACAGTATTTAACATACTGCATGTTTTGGAGGAGTCTACCCATTCAACACCTTTTCAACAAAGCTGACAGTGAGCCAAGTTATTTACATCACGGGGCATCATTTAATCGGCCTCAAAAAATAACTTACAACTTAATTGTGCGTGTAAACATTGGGCCACAGGAGAACACTAACCTCCTACAACAATGACCAGAATGGAACAATTCAATATTCCGGACCGGAAACAATCAAGCACTATACCTTACGATTAATATCAAACAGCGGCGATGTCCACTCTAAAATTCTGGTAAAAATCCTATGATCATCAATTATATGAGTAGGTATTATTTGGCAGAAACGCCGATCCACACCGATTTTCAGTGTTTGTTTACGTTTCCATTAAGGTAAATACGCGGTGGGGAGGAGGAGAAGGGGTAGGGGCCGCGGCACGGCAAAGGGGGAGAGCAATAATTACGGCACACTCACCGTGGTCGCGCTGGCCGGGAGTCGAACCCCAGACAGTTTCAGACTGGTCACAATTGAGCAACCTCAGCTGCCACAGAAGTGAAGGAGATAAAATATATATCTGCCCTAGCCGGGAGTCGAATCTCGGGCGAACAGTTTGACACGAGCACGATTTAGCGCACTCGGCCGCCCACCCATCTTGTCCACCGCGCTTTCAAAGTCGGTCCTGTATTACGGGAGACAAGGAGCGACGCCAGTTAGCGACAGAGTAGAATCATTCGTTCCCTGGAGCGACGGTTCGTATGTCGCCTCTATGGCTCAGTCGGTAGCGCACCCGCTCAGAGCGCAGGAGATCGGAGGTTCGGCTCTCTGTGTGTCTGAAATTTTTTTCAGGCTACTTAATTTGAAATGGGCTTCAAACCCGTCATTTCACCACGCCCCTCTTGTGGAGTTCCGATGGCGTAGTGGTTACCATTGTTGGTGGCACTGCATCATAGGTGTCAATTAAGTGTCGGCTCTGGGCCGGGGTTCGCGCCCCGGTG
>NW_026267327.1:237037-240245 GCF_000697945.3 Frankliniella occidentalis | reverse complement strand
TTTCTCAGAGTGAGTATTTTTCTTTCTTTAATTAATTTAAAGTTTAGTACTGACCGTGTTTATGTTTTTATCAAAGAAGGAAGTGTATATTTATTGTCAAGTTCCGCAATTTTCAACTTTAGCAGTTCGGAGTGCGGTTGGTGCAATAATTGGTGTGCCCATCGTCTGTGCTTGCGACTGACGGCCAGGCCGCAGGGGGATATGCCGTTTAGCATTTGCCTTTACTGGCCAGGCTGTTAATCTGCACAAAGTATAGACAAGTTTAGTGGAATGACGACGCACGGTAAAAACAATGTTTGATTTTTTGAGGAAAAATTGAAAACTCTGAGGAACTTCCCTATATGAGGAAGACACTCCCAGAAACTGAGGGAAATTCCCACAATTTTTGAGGAGACTTACACACAATCTGAGGAGTTTCCCTGAAACTGTTCCTCAAAGTTTTCCCCTTCCCGTGACACGCAGCAGGCTCTTACCCTCGTCCGCTTGAGCAGCTCGGCGTGCGCGGCGGCCACGTCGCGGCCGCCCCAGGCGCGGAAGGCGGGGCCCTGGAGGGCGCGGCCGAAGGAGAAGGTCAGCGGCCACGGCTTCCTGCAGGGGAACTTGTTGATGGCGTCCAGGTTGGCGGTGGCCTCCTGGTCCGGCAGCCCGCCGGACAGGAAGGCGATGCCGGCCACGGCGGCGGGCACGGTGCGGCTGAGGGCCGTGGCGGTGGCCCGCCCGATGTCCTGGGCCGAGCGCCTGGTCGGGCAGCCCTGGCCGGGGGTCACCATGTTGGGCTTGAGGACGGTGCCCTCCAGGTACACGTGGTGGTCGTGCAGCGCCTTGTAGACGGCGGCCAGCACGGTCTCCGTCACCTTCTGGCAGCGCTCGATGTCGTGGTCTCCGGCCAGAAGGATCTGCGAACGAAGTCACAGTTAACAGATAAACATCTTCGCAAAATAAAAGGCCATTCAAGGTTCCAAAAATTTCATAAAAGAAATAATCACATTTTCTGTGAAAATTGTTTTCAAAAAATATGGGTTATTTTAAACTAAATTTCAGTGAAACTTTTCATTGGGATTTTCCAATCAGCCTTATCCGCTTGGTACGTACGTCAGGCTCGACGATAGGGACAAGGCGGTTGCTCTGGCACACGGATGCGTACCGAGCCAGCACGTTCGCGTTCTCCAGGATGGCCTGGTATGAGGGGGTGTGGGCGCCGATCTTGAACACGCAACGCCACTTGGCGAAGCTACAACCCGCCTTCTTGTACTGCGCGCATCGCATCGCGAGGTCATCGAGCCCTTGGGGAATGAAGAGGCATCTCGTTTCAATAATCGATGGTTCACTTGTAAACATACAGAGGTTGCCGTTAAACTGCCACACTCGTGCCGACGCACGAGGCCCCCTGTCTCACCCTGGGTAGTGGTCTCGTCCTCTGACCCTGGGAGGAGCACGACGCCCTGGTCGACGTTGACGCCGGCGAGTATGTTGCGTCTCGCTAGCAGCTCGACGAAGGGTGTACCATCATCGGCCACCTGCTGCAGCGTCTCGGGGACCATGATGACTCCAGCCACGTGCTGACTTATCTCAGCGTCAGCTGTGAACAGCACCTGTGCGATCGCCGGTGAGATGGAACACCTGCAGGTCCTCTGAACGAGTCCCGTGTTTGGGGCGGGGCCAGGCGGGGCGCTACGAACGCCTCAGCATCACGACGCTTACCTGGCGCCAGCGCCGACGCCCCTCCGCACCACTGTCCACGCCGACGCCCTGCAGCCGCTCGCCCAGGGAGGCCGCCGGGTCGTCGGCCGCGAGGATCCCCTTGCCGGGCGCCACCATGGCCTGGGCGATCTGCCGGAGCTCGCTCTGGAGCGCGGCGCTCGGGTAACTGAAGTGTGTCGTCATCGTGGATCTGTTGCAAAAGCTGTAAGTTTGTTGGTATGAACGGTATACTCTTGGACAAAGTTTAGCGGAAAGAAGTGGCTGCGTCGGGACCAGGGTAGATTGTAAATGGGCACTCAAGCAATGTTCTACTGATACCGCCTCGTCAAGGGGCCCTTCACTCCCAATGGTGTACTATTTAGGGATTATATAACGCGTGATTCTGCGCGTTATCCGGATGCGTTCGGAGTACTTTGCAATACTCATTCGGGCCGGACTGACGCACACAGTTTTTCCAACCCCCACCCCGCGTTCGGAAATTTTAAAACGCACCTTTATTTGTCAACCTGTAAAGCAGTACTGCTGAAGTGTCAACGATGGCGTTAAATGCCAAAAGGTCGAACTTATCACCCACTGAAATGCGACGCAAGGTCAAGGTCACGTAAGCCGTGTTTCAGTCACAGCGATGAGAGCTGTTGATAAAATTAATTCTGAGCAAGAATTGGCAGAAGAGTTTATAGGTGGGTGAGATGGTCTGCAGAATAAAGTAGCAAAATGAAGCAAACTGCATTCGAACCGCATCATATGTCCCATCTGAAAAGCGCATTTTCGGCACATGTACGCGCATTTTAGGCGCCTACACGCGTTTTTGGCGCTTTTTAGACTGGACACAAAATGCACCTTTTATGCAGCTCTGCTACCTAGGTAATAAGACTCTAAACACAACACACTGGAAAAACAAAGGTGCTAAGTCGTGCCTCTCCAGTGCCTCTCCAGGGGTGCTATAGAAATTTTCACTTTAGCGCCTCTATAAAGACACTAATAAGCTAAGGCCTAGTGTGCTAGAGATTGTATGTCTTTGGCTGAGTTAGTGTCTTTGTAAAGGCGCTCAAGCTTTAGTGCATACAAATACAAATGCCTTCAAATGTCTTGTAAGTTGAGGTGATATGTACCATTAAATTGTATTGCAACATCCGTCTTTAAGTGCTAATATATTAAAGTGATACAGCAAACTACCTCCAACCCCCCCCCCTCCCCCAACACACGCGTACATTGTTTGTAATTTGAGCAATATTCTGGTATTCGTACTCACCGATCGACGGGCGTTCTCGTACTGAAGCGCTCTGGCGGCGCGGTCACCGCCCGCCCAGCTGACAACAACAACACCCACCCACTTTTTCAATCTCCAATATCGCGGCAAACTTTCCGTTTTTACTCTCGGCTCGCTGCCGCCTGATAGCGTGGTACGGTGCTTCCCTACCGACCCTAACGTTTTCTGGTTGCCTACATACAGGGGTTTTGTTACGCAAATTGCCTACCTTTCAGGCGACTGTCTAGAGACGACAGG
>NW_026267327.1:235143-236922 GCF_000697945.3 Frankliniella occidentalis | reverse complement strand
CAAATCTGGTAGTGCCGATGTCGTCCGGGCCCCCGGGGACGTCATTGGGGACCTCCCGAGCACGCCGATGACACTCCCACGACAAATACGATTCGGCTCCAAACGTCGTGTACACACGGGCTGGTGCATATTTCTTAAAAGTCGCCAAATATAATTATTATTAATAGCAAATCGCCCATAATAGTTTATTATCCTGATCATTTCATTATTGCCACATGGCACTTCCCTGGCGTTGCCGTCTGAAGCCACACAACGATGCACGGGACGGGAAGCATCCTCAAAGGATCACATCCTGGACAAGCGAGGCGGGATTGCCCCAGGAAAGAATCACATCCCGCGACCACGATATGTCGGTGAGTATGCCGTAGTTATTGCTCTCCCCGGCTGGCTCCCGGGGTGCCCAGCGGACTAGAGCGATCGCAGTTCAAATCTGGTAAGATGTCTGACTAATGTTATGGTACCAAGGCAATCGTTGAACCCTCCCCTACGTTTCTAGACCACAGCGGGGTCTGTGCGATAAATATTGAGGCAGCTCAGCTACGTGTCGCAACGTGCGGCGGGGCGGCAGCAGCGGGTCCGGGAGCAGCCTGTCCCCTCTCTGTAGTCTCTTGCTTTCAGCTAGGCGCGTAACGGCGACGCACGCACGCGCACGGCGCCGCGCGTCGCTAGCTTTACAAACCTAAGGTGAATGACAACGCCTGCGGCGCGTCGGGTAGGCCCGCCCGCCAAGTGTCTGTGTGGAGATGTGGCCTACCCTCAGCGCCTGAGCGGCGATACCCCGTACTCTCGCCAACGCCAACCCTGCAACGAGACTACTACGTGCAACCACGTGCGACACGGTTTACGGAAAGAGTTCGTTGTTTGGCTTTTGGTTGTTTGTGACTTTACGAAGGTAAGAAACTGCTGTTCTTATTTTCTTTTTAACCTAGTTCGTCTTCGTTAATTTTAGATTTGTCAATATAGTGTCATAGAGACACCTCGGAAGTAAGCAAACTTGATGAGTCTCATTCACAAACTTACGTTCATAACCTCATTTTAAATTTACTACCATGCACGTAACTTTTTTTGACATTTCTCTAAAGGCAAACGCAAAGTTTAAACATGCATGCATGATGCATTTGCGTTGCTGAACACTACGTTTAACAACATATTCAAATAATCTGCGGTCAGGGACTTAAAATAAAAACTCACAAGAAATGTTAAGAGCGCTCAAAATTATACCATCAAAACTGAAAAAAGAGTTCATTGCGTTAATTAAGACCAGCGTCTCCGCTCGACAATGGTACGACTATCATGTCTGTAGGTGTTATATGTTCTGAGATGAAAGTACAAACAGTTAAAGGGTGACCCCGCACTAAGATCAATACTCGGTCTTCCTACGACCAAGGTAAACTGTGCTGGTAAAGAACAAGTAATGAAAGCCTCAAATGGACTCAAATGAAAAATTTATTGATATTTTTCTTAAAGTTTGTCATGACTCTCCTCATGATAGAGTGCATGGACAAAAATAATTATACTTTTTTAGTAGTGTGAGGGTGTTTTTAGAAGAGTGCCAGTTTGCTCATTTTCTGTCCTTAGGGAATAACTGCTATCAATCTCAGATACAGCCCAAAATTTTTGAGTTTTTTGAAGTAGGATTCTATTTTTTTTGTTCACGCTTAGTGAGTAAGCGGAAAGAAATTTTGAAGCCTCTGAGATCCCCTGTGTCTTTAACCTTTCTGCTGCTCTAATGATTGCGGAAGGGATTGGAGGACACCATGAAGCAGGACTGGAAGAAAC